>NW_007727527.1:399456-402596 GCF_000696425.1 Galeopterus variegatus
AATACACAAGACGAACCTGGAGGCTCTAGTCATACCAGCCAGTAAGGAAGACAATTAGAGCCTTGTTAAAAGGACTTAGGGGCCAATTTAGGGGCCCAACTCCAACGGCAAAAAGTAGGGACAACTTGATTTAAACACACCAAACACAATATAAATCCATGGTTTCTTAATGATACAAATAACAATACCTTACTGATCACCTTTGAATTAACTCATTATTCTGAAAATTGGTACCTAAAGAGAAAGAATCAAGCATTTATCTACCTTTTCTGTATGAACTGCACCTCAAAGCAAACAAACAGTGGATGACGGTAAGTTTCTCTTTATAGAAGCATGCCAGCTGGCAAAGGAAGAATAGTGAAATCTGAATATCACCATTTTTGGCCCTAATAAATAGTGAACATAGGCAATGATCTTTAATGGTTATGGACATCACAAAAAGAAAGCCAACCAGACATAATGTGCCTCTGGGTATGCTATGGACAGAATTGAGTCCCCCCAAGATTTAATGTGTTGGAAACATAATTCCCACCATGACAGTGTTGGGAGGGTGGGAAATCCCATGGTAGTTGAAGGAAGGGGCCTTGAAAGGGTGATTGGATTGTGAGGACCATGCCCTGGTGAATGGATTAATCCATTGATGGTTTAATGGTGGTCATGGGTATGATTCTGATGGCATTAAAAAGGAGGGTGTGTGAGAAGTGCTCTCTCTCTCTTTCTCTCTCTCTCACTTCCTCTCACCATGTGATCTCCTTGCACCTCCAGCAGCCCTTTCATTTCCTACCATGAATAGAAGCAGCCTGAGGCCTGCCCCAGATGCAGCTGTCCCAAAATCATGAGCCAAATAAACCTCTTTTCTTTATAAATTACCCAGTCTCACATATTCTGTTATAGCAACACCAAAGCAGACTAATACAGAGTGGCTGTACAGATCATCATCTATGAAGTGTCCTTGCTAAAACATTGAATCTGGTCAAAACATTGGATCTAGTGACCAGTTTAAAGGACATACCCAGGTGGAAGAACATACAGTGCGTTCAATGATTTACCTGCAGCAAAATTAAGAATGTAGAAAACATTACAGGACAAAAAACCTGTTTTTCTTTTAACCCACAAATTGTAAGGAAAAACTACAACAAAAACAGCAGCGGAAAAAGAGATAAGAAACCAATAGACTGAGAGAGACATTGAGACGTATCAACCAAGTGCAATGTGCCAACTTTTCTTCAGACAAATCAATCTAAAATGTATTATGAAATAATCAGAGAAATGTGAACACAGACTGGCCATTTGATGGTAAGAAATTGTTATTTTTATGGGTGATAATGGTAATGTAGTTAAGTGGGCTTTTTTTAGTTAAGAGTTTTTGTCTTATACAGACACATTCATTCTCAAATATTTACTGATGAAATGATACGATGCAGGATAGGGCCAGGGGGAGGCAAGCGAGGAACCCGGGGCACAGCACTGAAGGAGGCATCGCTCTCGGGTCCTCAGGTCATGCAAAGGCAAGATCAGCAACTGCCTAAAGGGTCCCCTCCAATGTGTACCCTAGGACCTCACTGGCTGTACCCTAGACCTGGTCCTCACACAATGCATGAGATTGGCTTCATAATAATTTAACAGTGGGGAGAGAATGGTGGGTGGGAATATAAATGAGACAGACTCTGAAACTTTCTATAATAAAAAAATTATAATAAAACAATTTTTTATATCGTTAAAATAGGTCATTGCTATCTAAAAAAAATTAAGCTAACAGTAACTTTTGAAATAATGGGCAGCAATTACTGTTTTCAGGTTTACTGCTACTACTCAGCACTAAGCTGTGAGCTTTTTCACATCAGATCTTACTCAGCTTTGACTGATTGACTCAAAGCCTTCATCACACATCTCTGGGACCCAGGCTCCGTGCTAGGAGCTGGAGATTCAGCATGGAACAAGAAAGTCCCACCCAACACTTACATTCTAGTAAAAGACTAAAACAAAAAGAAGCAACCTGGTCCAAAAAGAAATGGAGGGACTGCTAAGACAGAAAAGCACTAAAGGGGATGTATTTTAGGAAAGAGTGCTGGGGAAGGGCTCTCTGAGGTGGTGCTGCATATGCTGAGACCTAAAGGAGAGGAGTTGGCCATGTCGGGGCTGAGGGCTGATGGGAGAAGTACAGGCAAAGGCAGCAGGAATCAAACGTACAAGGACAAGGTTAAGAAAGGCCTGGCATGTTCAAGAAAACGAGATCAGTGGGGCCAGCACATAGCGAGTAAGTGGCAGAGAGCAGTAGATGAGGCTGAAGAAAAAGGCACAAGGTAGATCATTTACGTTTTTAGGCATAATAAGACATGATGCTTGCTTGTCCGTTCACTAGTTTTTAATCTCATATTCACTACAACAACCAGAGTGTCTGGTGCGTGATAAACTCAATGCATTGATATGGATTAGCTCCTATATTTGGAAAATTGCTCCATTGGAACTTCAGACATATGTTCTTTATAGATTAATTCTCAAATTCGTATTAACCACAGTTCTGTTCATTTATCAAGTCTCTCTGCTTACTTCAGAAAACTATTGGAACTTGTCTATTTAACTCCTTCCCTGCCACAGCAAAGGTTGCAAGGAATAACATGTGAGTGAGTTTGAGCATCCTTCATGCTTTTCCACAACTTGGAGAGAGTTGCAAGGGAGAATTATTGTGGTTGGCAGGACTAGAAACTGGACATAGCTTCTTAGTTCCAGTGACATAAAGTCTTCCCAGTGTGGCTTCCTAATTTGGTTTGAAATAAATTTTTGGAATGCCAAACATTCCCATATTCAGAGGTAAGCATATATATACTCTAAAGCTAAATAAGGGCTGGCCCGGTGGCGTACTGCTACAGTGCGCCGCTTGGGAGCGTGGCGGTGCTCCCGCCGAGGGTTCGGATCCCACATACAGACCGGTTCCCACTCACTGGCTGAGTGAGGTGCGGGCACAACACCGAGGGTTGCGATCCCGTTGCCAGTCCCAGTCTGGTACGGGCGCGACACTGAGGGTTGCGATCCGTTGCCAGACACGAAAAAAGACAAAAAAAGGAAAATAAAATAAAATAATAAAATAAAAAAATAAAGCTAAATAAAAATATCTTTTGGACTATCTGCCGTTTTCTGTT
>NW_007727527.1:403340-404541 GCF_000696425.1 Galeopterus variegatus
AATAAAATAAAAAAATAAAGCTAAATAAAAATATCTTTTGGACTATCTGCCGTTTTCTGTTACTCAGGATATGGTTCCCCTCATTTAGTGCCTGTGATCAAAAATTAACATTATACCTTAGATACAAATGAATAGGAAAGGTAACAGAGGAGAAAGCCTCTCGACATAACCTGAAACATGCAATTTGTCCATGTCTAATTTGTTGGGCAGAAGGACTTTTGCCTGTAAGGAAAACAGGGTAATCTCGTTTGAGATCTTAAAAGAGAAAACAAATGGAGTGTTTTCTTTTTTCATAATTGTTTACATTCGATGGCACACAAGGGTGTGTTAGCTATCCCAAACAGGAAGCTATTTAATGAAAATGTATACATACTGGTGGCATCATTATGTTAATGCTGGGAATGAAATAGGAAGCTTTGGGGAAATGAACTGAAGAAGACACCAAGAGGCTTTGTCCATCAGCTTGCATGGAGGTGAGCTCCAGAGAAGAAGAGTCTGGAATCTGTTCTCCCTTCCCATGACCTTCAGGCTGCCGAGGCAAAGAATTCAGATAAATGGAGATGGGAAAAGGATCTCCCTGGTCTGAAACCAACACTGAAAGAAGCAGATCCCACCACCTGGAATTTACTCCCCTTTCCTCAATCCCAATCTATGTCTTCATTTGCCACACACATACAGACACACACAAAACTGTAAAATTCACCTTTAGCAAATCCTCCCTGATTAACCCCACCCAGATTGGTCACTCTGCTTGATTTCTATTCACACACAGAACTTCTGCACATGTTGACATATTGCTTCAAAGAACACAATTCACTGACACGTTGTTCCAGATCATTTCCTCTGAACATTTTTGTGTTCATTTGAGAATTCAGGTGCCTGGAACTTTTCCCTTTCATTTGGGAATTCAGGTATAAAGTCAATTTTCTATAATTGTTTGTGGCATTATTCCCAGAAGGGAAAGTATTGAATGACATTTCCATCCAAGATGAAAACTGACCAGCCATTTTGTTGAAAGATTGTTTGGTCACTGGAATTCCAATTCGGTTGGTATAGTTTGTATTGATTCCACCCATGTGTTCTTTAATCAGCCCCCAGTATCTCCACTTCCAACTCTTGCCCCTTTATCAGTTGGCTCTAAGAACACAGGCATCTGCCTAGAGGCTGTCAATTCTGCTGCCAATAGGGAGTTTCATACCCA
>NW_007727528.1:0-638 GCF_000696425.1 Galeopterus variegatus
GGATAATGGTGAATAAACCAGGCACGGCCCCTCCCTGATGATGCTCAAAGTCCTAGTGGGGGAAAGACATGAACAGTCAGGGGATTGCAGCTCAGAAGGCTGAGGCTCTGATTGGGGTAAAGCACCATGGGAGCTCAGAGGCGTGCCTCTGGCCTGGACTTGGGGGCCAGACAGGATTTCCCAGAAGAAGTAAGGCTGCGGATCAGGGGCAGGAGCGTAATAGGGAGTGGTCAGGCAGGAGGGAAAGGCAAGCCATGTGTGGAAAATCCAAAGGTGTGAGTGAGGTGGTGAGAGTGGGCCAGGGGTTCCCAGCCTGCCTGATGGCCTCCATGGAACACAAGACCTTCTAAACATGATCGGATTGATATTCTGTTTAATATTTCATTTTTAGAATTTTACTTATTTTTGAATCAGTAATCCAATCAGGGGGTACAGAATTCAGAGGATACTAAAAGGTGGATAGTACACCGTCTCTCTTCTGTTGTCTTGTGCCTGTCTCCTAACACTCCCCATCCCTGCCACCCAGGTCAGAACCACATTTTTATGTCTGTTTCCATTTAGAGATCCTTTATGCATATACATGCAAATGTGTGTGTACTCTTCCCCTTTTTTTCATAACACTGTTGAGATCATTCACA
>NW_007727528.1:1898-4623 GCF_000696425.1 Galeopterus variegatus
ATTCTTTTTTAAAATGCCTGCATAGCATTCCTTCACTTGGCTGTACTTTATTTAACTGCTCTTTTATCAATGGGTATTTGGGTTACTTCCTGTCTGTTGTTGTAAGTAAATGACCTTGTACTTAAATCATTTGGCATGCTGAGAAATCTCTCTCTAGGATAAGTTCCTAGAAAAGGAATTGATGGTCAACGGTGGGTGTGTACTTGTAATTCTGATAGATGTTGCTGAGTTTTCCTCCCTGGACGTCACACCCATTTGTAATCCCACCAGCCATGCGTAGAAGTGGGACTGGCTTTGTCCTGACACAGAGGGCTAGGGAGCCAGATCCAGTTTGATATATAGGACCTTTGAGACCTTGGTCCACAAAAGAAGTTCTGAGATTATTTAACCCAGGGAAATATTGAATTGACCTAGGATCTTAGTTTTCTGGACTGGCTTACCAGCCCCACGTGTTCTACCCCACGTGTTCTACCACTATAAATAGTTATGTGGACCCTCTATTATGTGCCAGACATGGCATCTGGGAGCTGGGAATATAGAAATGATGGAGACAGTGTTCTGATTCTCAAGGGGCTCACAACTCTAATATTATGAAATACTTAGATCTTGGAAGAGACAGTCATCAATTTAACATTTTGAGACTGTGTCCTAAATGAATACTCTCTCTCTCTTTTGTTGATGTATAGGAGTTAATTAATCTGAAATATTTGGTCAGCATGGTTTTAATCCCAGGAACTTGCTGAAAAACGACAAGTGCCAATAATGTGGTGCCCTTCACTCTTTTGGCTTGACCCTGCCTCAAGAGTGACTGCTCAATGGGCTATAGTCCTCCTCTGAAAATGTCTAGATCTTCTTTAAGTAGTTTCCAAGTCATGCCAGAAACAAACTGAAGTATTGTAATTAGATTTTTTCTTTATTGTCTCAGTAAGTTAGATGGCCAGGCATCTTGCTTTTGAGACTATATGGTCTCTCTGTGAGGAGTTGCTTATTCTGTGGTTGAAAATGGTTTCAGTACCTGTGAACAAGGGGCAGAAATAATGTGTTTGCTTTCCTGCTGTTGCTAAGCATGTCTGGAGTATCAGCAGTTAGCCTTTAGTTGTCTCTTGGCTTACAGAATGGTCTTTTTTCTGCTGACTGCTTTAGGAAGGTCAGAATGTAGAAGGCTGGGTTGGCTTGGGTGCGATTCTCTGCAGGCCTCATTGCTCTGGTCTGTTTAGCAGAGCAGGAAACATAACTCTTTGCAAAAAAACAAAATTGATGTGGTAGATCATTGGCCGTTAATGGGTTTGGAGATGGAAGACTGCCCACTCGGCTTAAAATGATGGGTGTTTTCTTTCTTCCCATTAATCTATGCTGACATCCTGGATGGCCTAACCTGAGCCATCCTTCTTCCCCTGGGCAGTGAGCACCCTCTCACTTGCTTTATAATGGGCCCCTGTGGACACATTTTATAATTTTTCTTCCATTACGAATAGGCTTAATGTATTAATAAATAAATTCCTACTTAGAATTTATTTTTTCATTTGTCTTCCATATCTCAAAGTTATATGGCTAGAGGTGATTACAAAACTCGATTTCAAGATGCTGCAATCTGACTTACCTAGAATTTTACTGCTGCACAGACAGCATGGAGGGGTTCTGGTCTTCTGAGTATTTTGTTTTCTGAATCTCTCCAGAGTTGCATGGGGAAGCAAGAGAATGANTTTAGAGATCCTTTATGCATATACATGCAAATGTGTGTGTACTCTTCCCCTTTTTTTCATAATACTGTTGAGATCATTCACATAACGTAAAATTCACCCTTTTAAAGTATATAATTCAGTGGTTTGTAGTGTGTTCACAGATTTGGGTAACCATCACCACAATCTAATTTTAGAACATTTTTATCACCCCCAAAAGAAACCCTCTTGTCTTGCCCAACTGGTATCACTGTCTTAGGCACTTGCTGTGTTTAACAGTTGCTACTGCTTGTTTTTGATAAACACCCTGGGGATAGAGCTTTTCTTCCTGAGCAAACCCTGAGTCAGGTCAAATAAAGACAAGGCCTGAGAATGGGTCTTTTTCAGAGTCAGATACTGACAGTTTTCTGGGGATGGTGTGTTCTGGGGAGTTTCAATTTGATCTGTTCCCTTCAGTGGCCGCTAGACTGATGGTTCTCACAGATACTGTGATTACAAGGCTGTTGGTTTCAATTCTACTGCATGTCTGGGGAGAGGGACATGGTTATAGGACAAGTTAAAGTGTCCCAAAGCTTGCTCTTCTTACTGAGATTCAATTGTTTTTCTTGCAAAAACGCTCTTCAAAGTGTTACAAGCCTTCTTTGCAACATGCTTGTTTGGTGTGGTTTTAATCCCAGGAACTTGGTGGAAAACCAGAAGTGCCAAGTAGCGAGGTGCTCCTAACATTTTTGGTATCACCTGCCTCAAGAGTGACTGCTCAAAGGTCTGGGTTAATTCTCAGAGTTCTAGAAAGTTGATTTTGACAATTTTTGCCAGTGTTCTTGTTGCTCTCATGGAGGAACAGGTTTTTAGAGGTCTTTACTCTGGCATTCCAGAAGTGCTCTTCCCCTTCTTTTTAATAGAAGTGATAGCACACTATGCTTAGTCTTGTGTACCTTACCATATCTTGGAGATTGCTCCATGTCAATATAAGAAGTATTTCTTCATTCTTTTTTAAAATGCCTGCATAGCATTCCTTCACTTGGCTGTACTTTATTTAACTGCTC
>NW_007727528.1:9408-10922 GCF_000696425.1 Galeopterus variegatus
GAGGGTTGGATGGGTTATGCAAAAAGGCCACAATGTTTTCAACTGTTTGGTTATTACCCATCAACCTTAGGGGCCAGGGACATTTTTTGAGCCAGCTAGACTGTTTTTGCCTGCCCTGCTCAGTTTCCTGATTCCATCAGGCCTGATTCCTCTTGTTCATTTTATTGCCATGAATGAGAATTATCAGCTTTCTGAGCATCTGCATCAGCATCAGGTGCCACAGAGACTCTTGCAAAGCCATCTGGAGGGAGAGGTGACCAAACATGAGGCCCAGGAGTGGGTCAGACATGACATCTGAGGTGATGAGTACATGCTTTCTCAAAACTGCTCCCTTGCATTGAGGGCCTAACCCTAACCCCTGAAGGAAGACTTCCTTCTGTGCCTGGTAGGCTCTGGAACTTGCTAGGTCAGTAGGATATAGTATAGGGATTATGACGTCAAACTGATCTCTATTAGAATTCCAGCTGTGCCACTCACTAGCTCAGGAGAGTCACCTAACTTCTTTTGGTCTCCATTTTCCTGCCTGTGCAATGAGGGTCATGCTTGTTCTTAACTTGCAGAGCTGTTGTGATAATTGAATGAGAGAGTGAGGTAATGCACATACAGAACTTAGCGCAGGGCCTGGCNTGTTGTCAGCACCACGCTCAGCCAGTGGGCGAACCGGCCATCCCTATATAGGATCCGAACCCGGGGCCGTGGTGTTATCAGCACCGCACTCTCCCGAGTGAGCCACGGGCTGGCCCAAACTGATCTCTATTGGAATTCCAGTTGTGCCACTCACTAGCTCAGGAGAGTCACCTAACTTCTTTTGGTCTCCATTTTCCTGCCTGTGCAGTGAGGGTCATGCTTGTTCTTAACTTGCAGAGCTTTTGTGATAATTGAATGAGAGAGTGAGGTAATGCACATACAGAACTTAGCGCAGGGCCTGGCACACAGTAGGTGCTCAGTAAATTAAAGCTTGTACTCAGACCAGGAAGCTTGGTTTTCTTTTGTTGCTGTCTTTGCTCTCTTCCCCGTCCTCACTACTAAAATAAAACAAAAAGTCTGAAGAGCTCCAGCTCATCTTTTTCTAATAACTAATGGTGAGGTTGGTGCATGGGATGGTGACTCCTCAGCCCCCTGCCTCTCTCTCTCGTCGCCAGCAGCCCCAATAAGCGAGGCCCGCCCACGTACAACGAGCACATCACCAAGCGCGTGGCCTCCAGCCCAGCGCCACCCGAAGGCCCCAGCCATCCCCGGGAGCCAAGCACACCCCACCGCTACCGTGAAGGGCGGACAGAGCTGCGCAGGGACAAGTCTCCTGGCCGCCCCCTGGAGCGGGAGAAGTCCCCGGGCCGGATGCTCAGCACGCGGAGGGAGCGGTCCCCCGGGAGGCTGTTTGAAGACAGCAGCAGGGGCCGGCTGCCTGTGGGAGCCGTGAGGACACCACTGTCCCAGGTTAACAAGGTGAGACAACATCCCGAAGCTTGTGTGTATGTTGTGGGGGCCAGAGGAGTAACTTGGGGAGCTGAGGT
>NW_007727528.1:11739-13103 GCF_000696425.1 Galeopterus variegatus
AACATCCCGAAGCTTGTGTGTATGTTGTGGGGGCCAGAGGAGTAACTTGGGGAGCTGAGGTTCCCTCGGGGCCAGTGCTGTAAAACAGGAACAATCTTCATGTAGTTTAGGCTTTGTGAGAAGTATGAGTTTAGGAAGAAGACATACTTTAAGAAGAGACCTCCTAACACGTGTGTAAGAGAATAATGTGTGTGTGATTAAGAAGGATAATGTGAATGTGCATGTTTATACCTCAAAATGTAATACCTTCCAAAGGGTATGCTGTTCCCTTCCCCAGAGGCGAGGGTTACCAGTTTCTAGAGATATTCTATGCATACAAGCAAATATGTACGTGTATTCTCTCTTTTTAAACATAGATGATAGTATACTATACAAAATGCTCTATGCCTTATTTTTTTCAAACATACACACAAATACACACACATACATACATATGTATATATAGGTTTTTTTCTGGAAGGCTACAGAGGAATTGGTAACAGTGGTTATCTTCTAGAAGGACTTGGAACTTTGAAATTTTTGAATCATGTGCATGTACAAGGGTACCTCAAAAATTTCATGGAGAAAATAGAATTAGAATACGAATCTTCACATGAACTTTTTGAAGTAATTTTTAGGTTAGTGATTGAGGAGATAGATGGATGTGTTGAAGACAAGGGCATCCCATAAGCAGGGGAGGCCAAATTCTGGGTGTCTCCTTGGCAGGCTAGCCAGTATCAGGAGCCCACTCTGGACAACAGAGCCACCTTCCTGTCTTTGGGGGCTGATTTTCTGGATGGTATTTTCTTCCTAATGCTACCTGCAGTTCACATTAGCACCTTTACTAGTAAAGAAAGGAGGAAAGGCCATCTAGATGTTTTTTATCCCTTCTGATTTACTGATAAAAGTTCGCATGTGTGCACACATGCACAACAGTAGAAACACACAGCTTTGGGGATTTTTCAGTGAATTTCACTCCCTGTTGAGGCTGGCTCTGTGAGTTGGTTTCACTCTGCGGGGCACTCACTGTAACTGCTGAAGGGACAATTCAGGTGCTCCAAATTCCTTTTGGGTTCTGCAAAGTGAGCACAGCAATTTCTGGCCTGGGATGGCTAAAACCCCTCCTTACTTTGCTCCTAGGTGTGGGACCAGTCTTCAGTATAAATCTCAGCCAGAAAAACAAACTCCTCATCTCAATCTGCAGGAAAACACCGAACACACTATGGAACTTTGCTGAAGGGGATCCCAGTGCCCATCTGCTCAGCCACCCATGGCACAGCTGGGCCCAGACCCACCTCAGCACGGACACCTGTCTCTAGGAGGTGCAGGTGGCTGAGGCTCTTAGGAGCTGTCAGCGCTCAGTGCCCACTGTGGGCACCTTCCTG
>NW_007727528.1:13865-38360 GCF_000696425.1 Galeopterus variegatus
TTCCCTGCCCCTTAGTGTCATCTCCCCAGCCTGCTATCCCCGCTTCCCATGTAGCTTTGGCCAGGAAAGCATGCAATAGACTTGCTCTGAGCCCAGCATTAATGGGTCTCGGGGCTGGGGAGGGAACCGAAGGCACCCACCTCCTGTCTGTGATGGCGTGGTGTTCCCTGCTCTGGGATGGGGAAGAGACCCATCCGGGAACTCTGCATGGCGGTTCACTGCATGTGCTGCCCCCCAACCTGGCTGACCCCTTGGGTTGCTCTGCCAATGTATTAATACCATCCCATAGCTCCTGCCGAATTGAGACCCTCTGACGATTTGCCAGCTACCTGGCCACAACAAGCTGCAGTCTGTAGCACTGAACAAACAAAAACAAAACGCTCAAGCCTTACGACCAGAGAAGGATTTCAGCAAACCACCACCTCACACTCATCATCCCCTCTGACCTCCACGCTTCCCTGCCAACTCCCTCACGGATGACTCTGTGTTCACACAAAATCCAGCAAGGTTCTACCCCATGAAACTGTGACTTCCCAAATGAGCCTTTCCCTAGGGCTAGACCTAAGACCAGGAAGTTTGAGAAAGAAGCCGCAGCTCAACTCTTCCAACTCTGCCGGGGTTGGGAAGCCCTCCTTAGGTGCAGTGCGGCTTACACTGTTTCTCTCTTCCCTCTAGTAGAATACGAAGTTCCTGGCAACCGGTATAGAACCAACCTAGAGGCTTTGCAGTTGGCAAGCTAACTAGCGGCCTTATTTCTGCCTTTAATCTCCCACAAGGCATATCTTGCTTTGGATTCTCCATGACTCTTAGGCATGCCTCAACAACCAAGGCACATCTTAAGTAGGCTGAAAGGTAGACCTGTTTCCACCACTGAAGGTGAACATGACCGTGTTTTCAACCCATGTGTCCACAGTTCAGATTCCTTTCCTGATTGCGACCTGGCCAATCCCGGCTCCTTCCTGCTCGTCTCTTAACCTAAGTGCTTTCTTGTTTGAAACGCCCATGAACCTCCATGTTTAGCACCTCCGGCAAGTGTCCTGCTGTTGTGTTCTGTGTTGCTTGGGTCTCTGGGGTCAGACTCCATCTCTTCCCTTCCCCAGGGCAGATCTGACTGAATGTTTGCTGGAGTTTTTTGTCTCTTGGTCCACAAGTATTTGGAAAGGTCACAGAAAATTGGTCTTTCAGTCTTGGCATTTCATTTAGGATCTCCATGAGAAAAGGGCTTCTTGAGCCCTGAAAGTGTATATTGTGTGTCTCATTCGTGAAATGCTTCCTGCTATATAGAACTAGCTCAAAAGACTGTACATATTTACAAGAAACTTTATATTCGTAAAAAAAAAAAAAAAGGATATTGAATTGGTTTCTACTTTTTTATTGTAAAAGGTGCATTTTTCAACACTTACTTTTGGTTTCAACGGTGGTAGCTGTGGACAGCCATCTTCACTAGAGGGTGGGGAGCTCCGTGTGACCACCAAGATGCCAGCAGGAAATATTGTAACACGAAATTGCAGTCAAAAGCTTATCAGCGTAAATCAGATTCTAGGTTTCCAAAAGTACAGGCTTTTTCTTCATTACCTTTTTTATTCAGAACGAGGAAGAGAACACAAGGAACAATTCAAGATCCACCTCGAGAGGAATGAACTTTGTTGTTGAACAATAGTGAAATAAAGCAATGATCTAAAAATGTTTGCTTTAGTGCAATGACCTCTTCTTTTCTTGAGAGAGACCACAAAAACTATTGCCAGAGTCAGTGTGGGCTTATTATCATGGCACGGGGCTGCCTTTGCTTTGTGGGGAGGCTTTTCCTCTGGGGTGGGGTGGGTTGTGGCTGGATGGGGGAGGCACATGGGGGTTAGAACACAGTGCTATCCTGCAATCAGGAGATTGGTGACGTTCTCTTAAAAAAGTGCGACATTGTTGAAGTCTGGTCAGTACTTCCAGTGAGCCATGAATTGGCTATTAAGGTCATTTTATGGGACTGCAGAACTGGAAAGCTCCTTAAGCAGTCAAGTAGGCCGTTTTGAAAGGATTACTCAGGAATGTATTACCCAGTTCTCCCATAAAGCAGGGAACACAGAAAACAGGTCAATTCAAAATTTCTCTCCTCTATTGTGATAAGGCCACTGAGAATTTCATAATGTAGATTTTTTTTGGAGGGAGGAGTTCAGATCAAGGTAATTAAAATGTAAATACTTTTTAACTAGATGAATTTTTACAAGGTAAATTTTCTCTATCACTGTTCAGTGTGTTAGCATAAACTTGCTTGATCCAGACAAATACTGGTTTTGGCAAATGGTGATTTTTTTCATGGTTCCTGTTGCTTTTAGTCTTTGATTTTCTGTTTTCTAATGAAGTATCTGACCATAGTCAAATTCTGATTTGCAGGGTCATAATCTGACATTGGCTTGTGATGGGAACCACAGATGCAATTCTCTTCCTGTTTCCTTTTTTGTATTTGGCCTCTGGCCGGTTCGGGGATCCAAACCCTTGACCTTGGTGTGTAACATCATGAGCTATGCTGCCAGCCCTCTTTTCCTCTTTTCTATTTCACTGTTAGGCATAAAACTGCCACAAGATCATAATTGTAACAACGAAAATAATTCATAAGATCTTTTTTGTATTTGGCCTCTGGCTGGTTCGGGGATCCAAACCCTTGACCTTGGTGTGTAACATCATGAGCTATGCTGCCAGCCCTCTTTTCCTCTTTTCTATCTCACTGTTAGGCATAAAACTGCCACAAGATCATAATTGTAACAACGAAAATAATTCATAAGATGAAGAAGTGACATGCTGGACAACCTTTCTTTACTCATAACATTAGAAAAAATGTCTATTAAATACCAACCGGCCATTTCAGTTATTGTCTTGAGGATTGTTGGCAGCCACAGAATATTTCAAAGCTATGTAAACATGGTTTGGTTCCAAAAAGAATACACCGAAAAAGGTTCTTTGGGTTGTAAGGAATGACCTCAAAGAAGCAACAAATTACTGTCATACCGTAAGAGAGGCCCAACCCTTCATATTGCCACTCCTGTTTCTTAAGCATAAAGTTCAATGTCACATTTTCTGCACTTACAACTTAATTTTCACTAAAGACCTTGATTGCATAGCAAATCTCATAACCATGAAACTTTAGGATTTGGAGACTTAGGCCAAAAAGAGATGATTTGTTTAATAGGCCCGAACAGCTAGTCTGTCTGCTGAATCAGGCCTCTTGAATGATTTGCTTTAGAAAACATTCATGCATTTTTAAGTCTAAAGTATTAAGGGTAGGCACACGGGGTGGAGCCAGCTAAGCTCTCACTTTCATAATACCACAGCTAAATCGGTTTGTTCCAGTAGTTCTAAGCCAGGGGAGATTTTGCTTCCCTCCCCACAGAGGACATTTGATAATGTCTGGAGACATTTTTGGTTGTCATAACTGGGGGTTACTACTGCTATCCACGGGTAGAGGTCAGGGATACCACTAAACACCCAGCAATATACAGGTCAGGCCCCACTCACCACAAAGAACTTTCCAGCCCAAAGTGTCCATAGTGCTAAGGTTTCTCAACCTTGTTCCAGTTGTTCTAGGCAGATTTTTCTTGGCAGTTTAAATACTGCCAATGATTTCTAAAGCATGGTGATTGTGGCTCTAGGTATAAAGTGCTTCTATATGAGGGACATATCACTTGCCTAATAGAATGCTGAAACAGTTTTTCTGAAGAGGGTAGTGGTAGTGGAAATATAGTACAACGTTGATCACTTTGTTTTCCCCTGAGTCTATCAATGATTAATGGAAATCTACTTGCCCTGAAGGGATTGTTAGAGGTAGAGGAAAGAACTTTGCAAATGACTTTACTACTGTATGTAACTCAGGCTGTCTTTCAGAAAGCCACAAAAAGGAAGAATAAAATTGACCCAGACTATGCACATCTGGAACTGTCACCTGTGTTCAACTGGTCGTTGAGTTTTCCAGATGGGATGGGTGAGTTCACTCGGGGGAGGAAAGGTAGCAAGCAGTGAGTGCTGGCACCTCCTTCTGGGCAAAGGCACTTTAGTTGTATGAAGGACAAAAAAGACGAGATAGGTGTGGCAGCCAACCCTGTGGGCAGAGCCCAGTTCATCCGTGAGGCAGCAGCTGGGCCTCAGATTGGGCTCCAGCCACTGCTCCAGCTTTTAGAATCCTTTTCAAAGCTCTCACTCACATCACATCGGTGATGACTCTTAGGAGCACCTGTGGATATTTTTACAATTAGATGGGATGACTTGGGTTTTAGAAGAAACATATACATGTCCATAACTTCCTTGTTTTTTCCTGAGGAACATTATAGTTAGCGTTCCAGGGCAGAAGGCCCTGGTTTCTGTTTCTCCATTAACTTGCTGATCAAGAGAGCTGTTAAGGAAGGATTCCTCAGAAGCCGGATCATCTGAAGAATCATCCGTAGACTTGGGTCCTCATCAGTTTATTCAAACTGTTTGTAAACACTGGTGGATGTCTTAGTCCATTTGATGCTGCTATAACAAAGTACTTCTGAGACTGGGTAATTTATAAACAACAGAAATTTATTTTCTCACAGTTCTGGAGGCTGGTAAGCCCAAGATCAAGACGCCGGCAGGTTCAGTGGTCTGGTGAGGGCTACTGTCTGCTTCCGAGATGGCGCCAGTTGCTGTGTCTGTCCTCTGGAGGGGAGGAACAGTGTCCTCACTTGGCGGAAGGCACAAGGGCAAGGTAGCTGAATGTTGTGTGAAGCCTCTTTCATAGGGGACTTTAATCATATTCATGAGGAGAGGAACCCTCATGACCTAATTTCTTAAAGGGCTCATATCTTAATACTATCACATTGGCAACACCTGAATTTGAGGGGACACATTCAAACCACAGTAGTGGAAGATCAGTTGCCAGGAGAGTTTAGTGCATGCTCAGAAATGAAATTGTGCTCATACAGAAGGAACTGAATTGAACTGAATTGAAAATGAAATTGTGTTTTTCCCTAAAATGGTTCAGTTTCTGACCTCAGCCACAGACAGTGTCACCTTGATGTTCTGGGTTTTCAATCTTGGCCTTTGGTGTCAGGTTTCCTAACTGAGCTAGTTGAGCACTGGCACTTTTTTCTTGGCTGGCCCCTTGACTTCCTGTTTGTGGCCCTATCTTGGTTACGCTGTAAAGGCTTTGTGGCTCCCAATGTGACATGAAAGGAGTTCTAGGGATCACTTAGTGCTAGTCCAACCCCTCTCAATTTTCAGGGGAAGAAATCAGGCTACGAGAGGCCATGTGATTTGCCCAAGGTCACACGGTGTTAGCGACTGAACTGGATCAATATTTCGATCACTTAGTGCTAGTCCAACCCCTCTCAATTTTCAGGGGAAGAAATCAGGCTAAGAGAGGCCATGTGATTTGCCCAAGGTCACACGGTGTTAGCGACTGAACTGGATCAATATTTCTGGTCTTCATCCAGTGTCCACTCTGAGAGGGGATGGTGGGGGAGTGGCCCACTCAAATGTGACATCAGGCATGTGACTTGGTCTGGGAGGGCTGTTGACTTCCTCTCACATTTACATCTGTAAGAAGTAGAACCAGAGGGAAGAAAATACCCTTGGCTGGGTCCTTTCATCTTTGGTTCAATATTTTGATATATGGTTCTATTTATCCTGCAATACTGTTTTTATACTTTAGTGATTTTCAGGCTTTACCTTTGGCTCTATAAATTCATTTGTACATCAATTTCTGGAGGGAAAAGCTTTAACTGTGTAACCAGTCCTCACCCATAAAGGGAAAGCTAATAGAGAAAGCATTAACTGAGCCACAGGTTACCTCATTTGACATGTGGCTTTGATCCTGTGATTTGGGCAAAGCAGGGTCTCCTCCTTTTCCACCTCTGTAAAATAATCGCCACTACTTTCAGCTTCTTGGGGATAAAGTATTTCACTTGGAACTGTAGTCTTCTGGGCCATAATGGACTTCCTTTTGTGTGCTTCTTAAATAAAATGAATGCTTTTAAACATGCACATAGATGTGGAAAATGCTGTTTCAGATACCCGTGACCTCACATTTTGTGGGTGTGCCGACCCTCTTCCACCTCAGCCGTTATCTCAGCTGGGGGTTCCCCGTGGTTGGTGCCAGGGCTTGGAGAACTCTTACAGGGTGACCAGCTCCAAACTAGTTTTTACATTGGACTTTCAGCTTGAATTTTCAGCACTTTGCGGCTAGAGCTAATTTAAATGCTGGATTTTCCAACTTCTTGCTTTTCCATCCGCAGCCTAGGGCTCAAGGTTCCCTCTCAGGCCAGCAACCAGATTCTCTAGACCCTGTTACAGAAAGGGCAGTGCTATTTTAGGCTTACTCATGCAGGGGCTCTCCTGCTTAGATGTGCCAAACCCTTACCCTGGAGCCCAGAGCTGGGTCCTGGCCTCAGCATCTCCCTTCCTGAGGCCCAACAATGGATGGAGGGGCTGTGGTCATAGCTCACCAACAGGGCAGTGGCTTCTTCGTTTCTGGTTTGAATATACCTTTCATACTCTCGAGCTTAGCTATATATTTACAATTGTTATTTAAAGTATTTTATAGTGTATATTATTGAATACAATAGTTATTCTGATGTGAGCACCACATATTGCACACGAGTATTGATGTTCAACTCTGTACCCCAGAGACATGTACAATCAACTGTTACAATAAAAAAAAAAAAAAAAAAAATCTGGAAAGAGGATTGCTATGTCTATTTCCTTAGTCTACTTTAATAATCCCCACCATCCCTACATTAGGCTTGTAGGTTGTACTAGGGTTCCTCCATTACTTGGGTTTTTGGGGTAAGAGGGGTAATTATCCGGCTTGGAATGCTTTCCAAGCTACTTTCCACCTCAAGTGACCACATGACCCAGACCTTCCCCCTTTCCTGCTACATTTATTTTAAATGTTTCCTGATGCTGGAAAAGAAAAGTTTTCAAGGGACACCCTTAACCTTCCATCTTTTTTGGGGGAGAAGGGACAGAGCCCCTTTCAGCTGATAACAGCTGACTCCAGAAACATCTTTCTATCTCCCAAACCACTGTCATGATCCCAGGCTCCCCTGTGGGGCTTGTTTATTGAGCATGAGGAAGCAAAACCACTGGCTTGGGGATGCCACCAACCTGCCCAGGCCAGGAACCTTCGCTGTTATCTCTCAGCATCCCTTGTGATTGAGCAGTTCAAAGGGGCTCAGTTTTGAGGCCCTTTAACAGGTTTCCAAACTGTGCTGAATGGGTGCGTCAAGGGAATGGCCCTCAGCTGTGGGGCTGCTGGAGAGCCCTGTCCGCTCACTCCAGAGTGCCACAAGGATGGTACTGAATAAACATCTGGAAGAGTTCTAGTCTCTTCTCTAAACGACTGAATAAAATCAAACCTTCCTCCAAGTGCACGTCCAATTATCTTTACAAAGCTTTATTGAAATTTGTACGTCAAGGTGACAGTAATTCAGTGTTTTGAAAACAGTAACAAAAAAGGGTACCTTGCACACAGGTTTACGAAATAAACACTGGAAACCATGGAGCTCATTCCTCCCTCTCATGGCAGGAACAAAGGACATAAAGATAGCTTCTGCTCTCTGTGTGACAGGAACCTGCACTAACAGGCACATCTGCAGCATCTCACTGGAAACTGAGCCGAGTGTAAAGAGGTCTGCTTTGGTCCAAAGGATGTCTTCCTGACATGGATTCAGAATGCAGCAGTCAAGTTCTAAATCCCTTTCAGTACAAGCACTAGCAACTGCTGCAGCTTCTTGGCTAACTAGGGGCAGAGGTCCTGAGTAAGGTGGCATAGCCTGTAATCAACAGGAGGGTGGTGCTTCTCCAACGTTATTACGCTAACACTGTCACCTCTTTACAACTGGAATAAAATCCTGGACAACCTTCCAGCTGACAGTGGTTAGTCCTCAGGATCAGCCAGCTAAATGGAGAAATCGGCAGCAGGTTTAAAAGTCTGTTCTGGGAACAGATTATTGCTGAGCACAGTTCATGTGATCTATATTCTAGTTATGGTGACTTAAAATTGCCTTAAGGCTATACAGCCAGCCACCTCTGGTTAAAAAAAGTACTTAGTGCACATAAATGTAAGAAACAACTTTAAAACTTCATCTGGAAATCAGACAGATTCTAATTTCTACAGAAATTACATCTCCCTGGAGCTGAGTATGGGAGACAACCTATTGCTTGGATTTTGAAAGACAGGCAAGATCAACACTGTACTTACTCGTAGCTCCACAGCCAGGCCTCAACAGGGACAAGTCAATGGCCTTCAAAAAGCACAGATGATGAGAAATTTTGTGTGGCCTCAGTTCCCGCTTCCCAGATTTTTACTAGCAAAGTGGCTGTGGACATTTTTGGCTTAAGAAGAATCTTATGACCAGTTGAGAGGATGTAGGTTTCGACTTGCACCTGTCCTCAGTCATTGCGGAGCAGGGGCTGCAGATCCCCTACTTCCCTTCCTCCATTCTTGGCCTTGCTGAAGCCCTGAGGCTTAAGCCATAGGGTGCTAAGAAGACTGTTACAGACCCAGGCTCTTCAGGAGCTGCTGTGCCTGCACAAAACTTCAAGTAGGACTAGAGCAGGTATGAAATGTCTTATAGAGTGTGAAATGAGAAATTTACAGTCCATTCCCTCTAGTGGAAAGCATGCACGCGTGGAACCTGGTGGTGCAAACTTCCCTGGGGCCCACTGTTGGCTCTCGGCTCCTCATATAGGCTTGTATAACAAGGTGGTGACGTATTTTTTCTTGTACCGGTGGGTTGCACTGAGCACCATCACTCCATCCTAAGGAAGAGGGAGGAAATGATCAGAGGCAGGACTGAGTTAGGACGTGAACCCAAATTCCTGGGCCCACCTTCAGAACTTAAGCTTGAGAGTCTGCATTAAGTCCTGGAAGCTGCCCTTTATATCAGTACCCACAGATAATTCTGCTGGGGGTCCTCAGAGCACACATTGAGAAACAGCTCTTAACAAGGACAGACATATCATTACCTTAATAGAAAGTGCATAGAGATGGTTCAACATGACGTGATTGGGCTCAGGGAGCAAAGCTGGATCACACTGTGAAGGAACAAAGGCAGACATGAGCATTTAGGATTTGGAAATCAGTAAGATTCTTCCCTTTATTTCATGATACCAGGTATCAAAGGAAAGGAGGCAGGCTATCAGCCAGACTCTCTCCCTAAGTTAGGCAATGAATGTGCTTGTCCAAGATGACAGGTGAGGTGAGAGGATCATGCCCTCTGACTTGAAGGGAGCTCCTTGCATGCCTAATGGATGCACCAGTGTGTCTCTCTGATCAGGCTTTTACCCTGGCCTCTAAAGTGTGGGCCATGATTCTGTCCTCTTACAGAGGGAGGGGCAGGAAGGAGCTGTCCACTGAAAGCACTTTCAGAGAAAGCAGGAAGATATAATCTATATTAAATGCTCCTGAGCAGTGGATTTCAAACTTATATCTGTAAAACTCAGGCAATGAACTTTAAGAATGAAATGGATAATTGGGGGCCGGCCCGGTGGTGCACTCGGTAGAGTGCGGTGCTTAAGAGCGCGGCGGTGCTCCCGCCGAGGGTTCAGATCCCATATAGAGACCGGTCTGCTCACTGGTTGAGCGCGGTGCAGGCGTGACACTGAGGGTTGTGATCCCGTTACTGGTCACGAAAAAAGACAAAAAGGGAAAAAAAAAAAAAGAAATGGATAATTGGGGAAGACATTATTTCTCCATAAAAGCTCACATAGGCCTGGCACTTAGTGCTGCCACACCTTCTTATTTTTTAAAAGAAGCCAGAAATCTGGATTTTTTTTTTCCCACTGTACACTCCCATCTTTTATAAATACTAATTCAAATTTTAGAAAAAGCGCAGGGCAACTACTCTGAGGTGGTAGTCTATTGCCTGTGGTCCATGGTTGCTGCTTTAAGGGAAGGGTTGTGCTCATGGCCACTCAACACTAGTGGGGAGGTCTGCAGCCCTAGCCCTAAAGCACCTCAAGATCTCACAGCCACCTGAGGGCTTCTCATGGCCCTAAAACGTGGTGTAAAACCAAGAACTCTGGACCTGCCCTGGGTGTAGGACTGCTGAGGAGGTGCAACGAGACCTTCTTAAATGATGAAGCTGGAGCTGTCCTCAGCACAAATGTGCATGGCCGTATCAAGGGCTTCTGGTTTAGAAGGTCTGAGGGGAGCCTAGAAAGCTGCATGCTAACAAGCCCCATGGTGATTCTAAGTTCAGAGTTGAGAAGATCTCTTTGGGGACAGAGCAGCCTACAATCTGAGAAAAGGTGTACCTGCTGGTTTTCTCAAACCACTGTCCTTGGTGGAGACAATGTGAGGTGCACAGCTGGGAAAGCCAGATCCTTGTTCCAGCTCTGCCACCATTGGCTGGGAGATTTTGAGCATCACACTTGACCTTGCTCTAGGCTCAGGATCCCAGGGGCTGGGCTGATTGTTCTGTCAACAAATACCCAGTGAGCACCTGCTGGGGAGGCCGTGCAGGGCAGCTGGTGAGAGCACAGGGTCTGGCACCACCTGCCTGATCTGAATGCTGGCTCAGCTCCTTACTGTGGGACCCTGGGAGGTTTGTATTTTAAGTAATTAGTTTTTTAAATTGACAGATAAAAAATTATTTATATTTATTGCATACAACACGATGTTTTAAAATATGTATACATTGTGGAATGGCTAAGCTAAGCTAATTAACATATGCATCACCTCACACACTTCTCACTTTTTGTGATAAGAACACTTAAAATCTACTGTCTTAGAGTACTACTGATGGGTATGTAAATTGGTACAGCCATCATGGAAAACAGTATGGAGGTTCCTCAAAAAATTAAAAATATAACTACCATATGATCCAGCAACCCCACTACTGGGTATACATGCAGAGGAAATGAAATCAATATGTTGAAGCAATATCTGCACTCCCACATTCACTGCAGCAATATTGACCATAGCCAAGATATGGAATCAACCTACGTGTCCATTGACGAATGAATGGATAAAGAAAATGTTGTGTATATACATAATGGAATATTATTCAGCCTTAAAAAAGAAGGAAATCCTGTCATTTGCAACAACGCGGATAAACCTGGAGGACATTATGTTAAGTGAAATAAGTCAGGCACAGAAAGACAAATACTCCATGATCTCACTTATAAGTAGCATCTAAAAAAGTTGAACTCCTAGAAGTAGAGTGTAGAATGGTGGTTATCAGAGGCTGGCGGGGTGATGAATAATGGTGATGGTAGTGGGGAGATGTTGTTCAAAGGACACAAAATATCAGTTAGACAAGAGGAACAAATTCAAGAGATCTATTGTACAACACGGTGATTATAGTTAATAATAATGTATTGTATTCCTGAAAATCTCTAAGAGAGTACATTTTAAATATTCTCCCTGGGATGTTGCTTGATCCCTCTGTGCCTCAGTTTCCCCATCCATAAAATGGGGGTAATAACAGTATCTACTTCACAGGGTTGTTGTGAGGTTTAAATAAGAATACATGAAAAGCACTTTAGACTAGCCATTTAATATTATAACTATAACCAAAGTTCATGTTAGAGCTTGGTGTTGCCTTGGACAGAGGGGTCCTGAAGCTCTCTCCTAGTCCATATTACCAGCTTCTTGGGCCACTCTCAGCTGGTCTATTTCCAAAGCTGTCTCTACTAGAGAAGCCAGCTAGTGATGCCTCCCTTTCCCAGGAAAAAAACAAGAAAAAATATCTTACTGGCTTAGGAGGGCATTGGAAGTCATCTAACCTACAAACCTTTGTAAAATTAGAGTTAAGAGAAGCAGCCTCACCCAGGTGCTTCTAAGATAGAAGCTAAATGTCTTTTTGGTTCTTGACCTGTTGCCCGTTTGAGATGTTGCCGACTCAGTGCTGGAAACATGGTTGGCCCAGCGGGGCCCTGACCACTGGCCTCTTCTTGGCCTGCACCTGAACGGCCGACCCAGCTCCCAGGTGTGTGCTTGGGGCACTCTTGGCACAGGGGGAAACCTGGTGCCCTGTGAAAGGCAAGTCCCATTGAGACAGGGTAACAAACTCTGGGACTCTGCCCTGACCAGCCCTGCAGTGACTGCTGTAGGTGACGCCTACATGTGTATATATTCAGCTCCTCATCTCAGCATATGTGTCCTCTACTTCTGGGTGGAGTCCTGAGCAGCACAATTACTTTAGCACCTTCTATGCACGTACCTGTTAGGTGGCTGCTTGGACCAAACTGAAGAGCATTATGGCTATGCCATGCATTCCAGAGCCAGGTGCACCAGGCAATCCAGGTTAAACAGAATGGAAAATTAATCAAAAAGGAATAACTGACTGCTCTTCAGGATCCAGGAGGACACACACTTCTTTTTTGCATGTAATATTAATTTCGCAGAGGAAATGTGTATTACCCAGATACTCCTTGTTTTGATCCAGGAACACTGATGTTTCTGAAAGTAACTTAGTGACTAAAACTAAATTCTAAAATTTGGGGGTCTGAGTAGGAGTTCCAATATGTAGCTTACTAAGAAGGGTGGCTATATTTTTTTTTATAAAATTTAAATGAAATGGGACTTAGGCTGAGACAGGAGTGAAAGGCAAGGAAGAAAAATCCAGAAAGGCTTTGTGACACAGGGAGGCAGCACCCATACTCTGGAACATCTTACTAGCAGCCCGTCCCCATGTCAGAGGTGGGCTGTGGCAGTTCACACCAGTGGGCAACACTGAGCTTGTTCACCAGCTGCCTAGCAAGAGGTGGACATGACCATGGAGAACGATGAAGGCAGATGCCCATGTACTCACAGAAATTCCTGTATCTTTGTTCAGGATGACCTGGAGCAGGTGTGGAGGGAGGATGGGTGGCGCTTTAAACCGCTCTTCTGGTTTGGAGACGTAGGGCTCCTGATGGTAGGGTCCTGGCGGGGAGCTGGACAGCTCTGTTGAGAGATGATAAGACATTGACTTTGATAATCAGGAGTTCCAGGAGCAGTCTCATTTAATTTATGGCACTGTCATCTAGTTTTCGTCTCTTGTTCCCTCAATATAGATTTATATTCTCTGTAAGTAAATACATGCTCCAAGGGTGAACAGCAAAGGAGAAAACCCTTTTGGAATCTGGGTAGTTGGCATAAAAATCAGTAGTAAACACACATGCCCTGGTGGAAGACAGAAGTTGTGGCAAAGTGGTGAGTCTGTGAAAGAACAAGGAGACTGTTCTCAATACCCTAACCTTACATGCTACAGGTGAATAATGCCTCCTCCTTGCTCAGGATGGGCTGGAATTATCACAAAGAAGCTCAAGGCTTCAAGTGAGGATTAAGTGGCTAAGTCCAGTTAGGAGCACCACCAGCCAGAATAAAACAGAAGATAAAGCAGCCTGTTTATACAGAGGCAGTGGAGAAAACAGGTTATACAAGGCACTGACACATTTCAAAACTAAAACCAAAAAAAACTATCACAATTCCTACCGAACTCTTGGTTGAGCATGTTGCTTATACAGATATGTTAAGGAGCTTCTTCGTCTCAGTGCAGCATTTCATATGTTAGAAGCAGCTCATTTCACTGAATGAGCTCATTTCATTAATGTCTGGCCAGCTGGAAGGGGCCAAGCCATCATCCAAAGAACATGTGGGATGGATTCTGCTCACCTGATCCCTGGGCTGGTCTGAAATAAATCTGATATGCCCTGGCTCTGCCAATTACCTCAGAGTCATTTTAGGGGGTAGGCCCCCTTCAAATGACCCAACCATATCACAGCAGGAAACTGAGAAAAGTGTTAAGTGCAAAAAACCGGCCCATAAGGAGTAAATATGTGATATTTTGACAAAGTGAGTGTCTAAATTTGAGAAGTCTGAGAGCCTACAGTTGGTTTATCAGTGGCGAGGGGTCAGTTTTCTTTCTGCAAGTAGTCTATAACACATAGAAACTTGACTAAAAGCTTTGGTACATGACCTAACATTATATCTATCAGGAGGTAGGAGGATATTTGGGCATTTCCTCCATCCTGATTCCCACCAATCTGAAACAGAAATTAATCATATCTCCAAAAGATTAGTTAGCTATCCAGATAAAAGAATGTTATTTTTGGATTTCCAAGTCCTGCTGAACAACCTGACTCCTCAGCCACAGCAAGCCCATCATGGTCAATTTACCACTGTGACTTCTGAACTGATGATAATAAGAGATCCTGGTGGCAGAACCTTCAGGCGCAGCCCGGTGATGATGAATTGTCCTAGAAACTGAACTAAACCCATTTTCTTAGCATGCCAGACATGCTCCTGGGGAAACTTTTCACTGCCTCTCACACGGTCCAGAATTGTTTAAACCCCCACCTGCAAGACGGGGAAGGGCAGTTTGCGTTGACACTGCAGATTACAACACATCTTTCCCCCCGAATTTTATGTATCATGTTCCAGGTAGTTTTCTTCCTGTGGGGTTTGGATGGAAAGCAATTTATTGAAACTTCAACGACTGAAAAACTTTCGGAAGATGGGAAAGTTTTCCTAGGACTGTATTGAGCAGGTTCCTGTAAAGGAGAGTTATGCTGCATATCCTGTTTCCTGTGGTGAGCCTCTTTCTCTTTTGAAGGGACTCTGACAAGACGCCGTTGTACCACACAAGTGACAGCCAAGGTCGCCGAGGTGTCCATTTATCACCTGTCAATCTGAAATTCTCCAGGCACAAGCGGGAAGTGAGCTGGCAGGCTTCCCTAGTGCTGGTTTGTCACTGACCCTATGTGACTCTCCAGGGCTCTTCGGCCCTGCCCCTGGCACAGGATCAAGCTCTGATTCCATTTCCATTGTCTGCTTTCTATGGCCAAGCGAACCTACTGAATACCTGAGATAACCTGGAAAATGACTTACAGCTCCCTTGGGGCTAAATTTCAACAACCTGATCTAACAGAGTTAGGAATTCATTCTGTGGCTCTTCAGGGAGCTACAGAAGTCCATCTGACTGGGCAGCGTTAGTTCAAGAGTGAGAGGCAAGAGAAACAAGAGTATTTCTAGACTACACAGCCCCCACCTGCACACGTGTGGTAAAAAATAACTGTGTTCATACCAGACACATCGGAGCACTTTTGGGAATCCACCATTAAAGCATCAAATACTTCAAAGTCAGTTTTCTTCACTTGAATGATGTTGTTAACTGTGCCAAGCTGGCTGGTTACTACTGGCTGGGAAGAGACAGACAGGTAGAAATCATAATGTTCAAAGTCTGCGGAGTTATTCTTTGGAGGACTTAGAATTCCTGATGGGAAGGGCTCATCTCCTGGCTAGCCACCTTGCTCATCTTGGTCAAGTATGCCAACAGGATGACAATTAGCACAGCTCTCTAGTTCAGCCACACGCAAGGACTTTTACCCCAGCACAGTGAAGAGACCTGGCATCAATCCTTAAGGGAAGGAGATGTGTTTGGATTGTGC
The DNA here is from genome assembly GCF_000696425.1 of Galeopterus variegatus. Classification (NCBI taxonomy): domain Eukaryota; kingdom Metazoa; phylum Chordata; class Mammalia; order Dermoptera; family Cynocephalidae; genus Galeopterus; species Galeopterus variegatus. The sequence goes on from NW_007727528.1 coordinate 29,250, forward strand.
AGGCACCCAGAGGACCAAGGGCAGGCAGAAGAGTACCTCAGAAGGGTCGTGTGTCCACTGACCGTCCACAAAGAACTTGTACTGGTGCTCTCCTTCGGGCAGATCCAGGATGGCTACAAAGTTATTGTGGCTGCGAGGAAAAAGGAAGCAGAGGAATTCAGCTGGGGCGGCTGCCCTCTTAGCTTACTTGTCAAACCAGCTTGGGAACAAAACAAAATGCTTCCATGTAAAACCAAGAGTTCAGCTGCAGAACAAACATTTTTAACCAATTTATACAATTCAGTATAATCTCAATGTAGAAAAGCTATATGCAAGCAGCAGTGCAAGTGGTTTTCCTGGAAACTCACTTTGCTCAAATACCAGGAATCCATATTCCTAACATTAAAAGGTCAACAGACAGACATTCGTCCTTCTCAAGCTTGCATGCAAAATATCACCTGGCAGCCCTAGATGCCCAGGAGAAGGACAACACAAGGTAAATGGCAAGCTGCCTAGTTTTACCCTTTGTCCCTCAGTCTGGGGCAGGAGAGGGGACCAATTTAACAGGATGCACAAATGTTCTCTAAAGAAACTTGCATAAGTACTAAAAAGAGATTCTGGGAAAGCTCTTTCATTTGATTTTGTTTCCCCGACTGGAACCGACTTTGACTACTGTGCCAAGTGGTTCCTTCCTCAGTGTTATCACTGGAAAAGCAGGTGGCCCCCGACAACATCAGTCCTGGCCTGGCAGGGCACAATTTCTCCCTTCATTTCATCAAGTACTCACTAGTGAAGATGCTTTCTCACTGACAATTTGAGACAGAAGCCCTGCTAAGGTTCCTGATAAATTGTCATCTTATACTCTTGCTAATGGTGCCTACATCGCATGTACCTTTCAAACAAAATTCACAGAGTCAAAGTTAGAAGGAAGCTCAGAGATCACCTGGCCCAATATTCCCTTTTTACAGACAGGAATACTGAGGCTCAGGTGTTAAGTGACTGTGAGTATGGCTAATGTGGGGTCAAAAGCAGGTCTCTAAGTCTCCTCTCCTGGTGATCTCTCAGTGCACTAGGAATAGCTTTCTCTGTTTCTTAGAAGTCCTGACTGAACAAATATATAGCTGAGTATCTGAAGTGAAAGGTGTCCGTGATACAGAAATACTTTACATTGAAAGATGTTGCTTTTTTCTATGGAAGATGTGTTCTAAACCTAGAGACTGCTTGGGTTTGAGATTTGAATCCTTTTACTTATAAAGTAAGCTTATTTTTCCACTCAGCATACGTTTTATAGAAATATCTTTTTTCTATTCACCCTCAGAGGTTTTTAGAAACAAGAGTATCCATGGGTTAAAACAAATACATGAACACTCCCCAGGCAATCACCTTCTTGTGAGGGGAAGTTTACTCCAGTTGTTGAAGGACCCAGATAAGTAAACTTCTTTTCCACCTCCCGTCCATCGAAATACAGTTGGCCGAGCCTGGGCGGGAGCTTTATCATTCACTTCCAGATCATGCTGCCAGGCCAGGAATTCCTCCTTCTCTGGAGCCTAGAAGCAGAGCGGTTTACTCAGGAACAGGAAGTCATTAGTGAGCTCTCTACAATAGACAGTTACCTTAAAATTGACAATTCATTCTAAAGAGGCAGCTGTTACTACCTAGGTTCTCATCCATACTCACTAACTTACTAGTGGTGCCTCAGTTTCACCACCTGCAAAATGGAGAAAATAAAAATAAGTTTTTCTTAAGGTTGTGGTGAAGACTGAGCAACACAGTCCATGTAAAATGCTCTGCAGAGTCTGACACATAGTGAATGCTTAATAATTATTAGCTACTGTTGTTGCCATTAAAGAAGTCTACATTGAAAATCCAGGAGAAACTATAAAACCCATTTGGAAGAAGGCTGCAATAAATCCAAGACTAGCTTAATAAATGTCATCTTCCTTCCTAACAAAGCGAGATTTAAAGTACATGAAAATTTATTAGGGACAATTCCAGAGCTGTCCACTTGAAAAGTGGCAAATCAAGATTTTGTAGAAGGGAAAAACTATTCACTGAATGCTGTCCAGGCACTAAGGAGAAAAAGATAAATAAGACAAAGACTGACCCCTCCCCATTAAGGTAAACAATAACTTCCAGTGCAGTAAACGCCGCATAACTGAGATATTCCAGAATAAGAAAGAAATGAATTCATCCAGCTCTGGGTGAAATATATGTGCTTATGAATCTTTCTCATTTTTTCCTAGTCAGAAACCAAAGACATTAAAAGAATAGAAGTTCCAGGCTGAGAGAAACCCGTAAAGGAGTCGAGGTTTCTATCACCTTCGTTTCAAATACTTAACTGAGCTTATCTAAAAGATGCTTGAATTCTTTGAATTATAACAAGATCTACAGATTAAATAATAACAGACTGGAATCATTACACTCTGAGGATGCGATAGCTAATAGCAGCCAAAACGGTGTACTGGTGTTGTTAAAAGAATCCATGACTTTTTCTGGTATCTGGGGCACTCATTCCAGTTTGTTTACTAAGTGATTTCAGTAACTTCTGATTAAGTGATTTCAGTAACTTCTGATGAAATGAGAATGGATGCTACTTAAAATCATTTTCCACATATTTGTATGCTAAACATTTTTTGTAGGAGTTTTGGAACTACAACAAAACAACAAATATTTCTTGAAGAAAGTAGTTTACATCTTATGGTGTCTTAAATAGCCTTCTTGGGGCCAAAATTCCTTCTGGAGAGGGGATGTCAAGTCACTGGAAAAACATGACTCCAAAGTTCACTTTGCACAGAACTACAACAAAACAACAAATATTTCTTGAAGAAAGTAGTTTACATCTTATGGTGTCTTAAATAGCCTTCTTGGGGCCAAAACTCCTTCTGGAGAGGGGATGTCAAGTCACTGGAAAAACATGACTCCAAAGTTCACTTTGCACACAGCTTTTCAGGAATGCAACAAATGCAGAAAGCAAGTTCAAATCACAGGGTGTAGAGCCAAGTAAAAGCAGGCTCTTTAAAGTTAGACTGAAGGCTAAGATCCAAGTGAGGGTGTGAGATAATAATGTGATTACCCAGCCCAATAACTGCGAAAAAAAGGTGGGTAAATGTGGTATGTATTGCCAGGCAATTAGCCTAATGGACAGTGACAATTAACTTGAAACAGGATACTAACAGAATATGTTGGGTGGAGGATGTCTTCATCCTTCCTAAACCTCCTTTGTTCCTTTAAGGAATTAGTTCTTTTTGGATATACCACATAAATATCTGCTGCCAGAATCACTACTTGTCCTTGGATCGGACCCTGTAGCTGGAAACACAGACCATATCAAGGTGGTTAACAAAAATATGGCTGAAGCCAGAGTCAAGAGTCACCTGAGTTTCTGATTAATTAAGGCAGACTGCAGCAGTCCAAATTTGGCCTGCAAAAATGTTTGGTCGGATTATTTAAAACATATTTAAACAAAGTCATATTTAAACAACACCGGGGAAAGAAGTTGAGTAACTGTTGCTGCCTCCTTCAGACTGACACTTCACTGACCTCCAGAAGTCGGATTACATTTCCATGCCCGCCCTAAACAAGCAGGGTGAAGCAAAAGTGTGAAGCAGAACTAAACACCTCTGGCAGCTGCAGTCAGCCGTTCAACTCCACAGCCCTGCAACTCTACTTTCAGCTTACAGGTGCGCTCTGGTTTACCCCCAAAATGGACAACAAACTCCCAAACTAACTTTTACAAAAGCGCCAGTCTGCAAAAAGGTGAGGAAGGATTTCTCAAAGCTGTGGAATTAATTATACCTAAGAGAGAAGCAGAGACTGGGGCTCAATTACAGCTAGCTCGACTCTCTTAATTAATTAAGAATCTGAAACTCTGTCCCAGAGCTGCTTTCTCCTTAATGATGTTAAACGAAGTGAGTTCCTCCTCCCTCAGGGTGGCTTTCTCATATTGGTAATTAGACACAGGTTCCTGGACTGCTAAAAGGGATCTTACAGGGCCATCTGGTGAGGTACCACCTCCCTCCCTGTTCTGATGGTTTTAGAAGGGATGTGGCGGGAATCTAGTAGAGGGCTCTTCCCCTCAACATCAGTCAAGGGGAACGGGATTTCCCCACTGACCCCGCACCTTGATTTCCTCGGCATGGAAGAGGTCGGCGTCCTCGGGGCTGTCCATCAGAATCTTGGGCCTGTCTCCATCCTTGGTGCCCCCCGAGCTGTCCCTCCGGGGCGTCTTATGGCCACCCTGCCGCTCCAGCGCGGCGCGCTCACTGCTTGTGTTGCCCATGACGGGTGGACACGGTGAAGCTGGACGCAGCCTCACTCCAGAAAAGGGACCGGGACACGGGACTCCCGGAACCGGGGGGGTCACAAAGATCCTGGGGAAGGGGTCGGAGCACCGGAGTGCCACGCCCCGAGTCAGCTGGGCTGCCGAAGTCTCACAACCTCGCTTTACCTGCTCAGCTAGCCGCGGCGCGCACTGGAAGAGCGCGAAGATAACCCAACGATTTCCCAGCAACTCCTCAGCCCCTTAGCGACTTCCGATTCCGGCAACTCCACGAGTCGGCCCGACCAGGCCCACGGCGTAGACGTAGCTGCGGCGGGCGAGGTCAGCGAGCCTAACTTGACCTCACTTCCGCTTCCGGTCTTAGGTGGCTCGACCGCCCCTCTCCCGGGCGGCCTCCGCAGGTCTCGGAGCGCGCAGTCGCAGTCGGCCGCTCAGAGCCAGGCCCAGGACAAAGCCGCTGAGGGCCGGCAGGGGGAGCACTAGCGCGCCGGCCGTCTGGGCCGCTTTCCCTGCGCTGGGCTGCGTGATGCCATTGGGTATTTTCCAGTCTCTCACTTCCACTCTACAACCAAAGTGCAAATCTAAGTGAGACATCCCTATTCTTAAAGTTCTTTAATGCACTAGCTCTCACTCTTTAGAGTGCATCAGAATTACCTGGACTGCTTGTTGAAAATGCAGCCCCCACTCCAGACCTGCAGAATCATAATTTTGGGGTGTTAGGGTCAGGGGATGCAGGTAGTTTTGCAGGTTTTTGAGAAAATGACAGACCATAAGACATCTGGAAATTTCTTACGTCCAGGAGCCTGGGAGGTTATAAAACGAAGGAGCTTTTAGTGTATTTGTATGAAATTGAGTACCTTTTGATAGGTAATTTTGCAAGATATCTTGTAATCACTTTGTACACATTCATTCTGTGTAAAATGCATTAGCGTTTGTCATTTACGGTGTCCGGAGAGAACAAAAGACAGAGGAAAAAGGTGAATCGTTCTCTCTATCCACTGGAGCTGGCATACACTGTTCTGTCCTGTCTGTGGACATCAGAGCTTGAGACTCTTCAGCTTTTGGGTTTCAGGACTTACACCAAGGACACCATCAGCTTCCCTGATGCCTGGTTTGAGGCCTTTGGACTTGGACTGAACCACACTACCAGCATCCAGTTTACAGATGGCCCGTTGTGGGACTTTTCTTCATAATCATGTGAACTAATTCCCTTAATAAAGTCCTCTCATATATTTATAACATATCCTATTGATTCTGTCTCTCTGGAGAACCCTGACTAATNGGATGCTACTTAAAATCATTTTCCACATATTTGTATGCTAAACATTTTTTGTAGGAGTTTTGGAACTACAACAAAACAACAAATATTTCTTGAAGAAAGTAGTTTACATCTTATGGTGTCTTAAATAGCCTTCTTGGGGCCAAAACTCCTTCTGGAGAGGGGATGTCAAGTCACTGGAAAAACATGACTCCAAAGTTCACTTTGCACACAGCTTTTCAGGAATGCAACAAATGCAGAAAGCAAGTTCAAATCACAGGGTGTAGAGCCAAGTAAAAGCAGGCTCTTTAAAGTTAGACTGAAGGCTAAGATCCAAGTGAGGGTGTGAGATAATAATGTGATTACCCAGCCCAATAACTGCGAAAAAAAGGTGGGTAAATGTGGTATGTATTGCCAGGCAATTAGCCTAATGGACAGTGACAATTAACTTGAAACAGGATACTAACAGAATATGTTGGGTGGAGGATGTCTTCATCCTTCCTAAACCTCCTTTGTTCCTTTAAGGAATTAGTTCTTTTTGGATATACCACATAAATATCTGCTGCCAGAATCACTACTTGTCCTTGGATCGGACCCTGTAGCTGGAAACACAGACCATATCAAGGTGGTTAACAAAAATATGGCTGAAGCCAGAGTCAAGAGTCACCTGAGTTTCTGATTAATTAAGGCAGACTGCAGCAGTCCAAATTTGGCCTGCAAAAATGTTTGGTCGGATTATTTAAAACATATTTAAACAAAGTCATATTTAAACAACACCGGGGAAAGAAGTTGAGTAACTGTTGCTGCCTCCTTCAGACTGACACTTCACTGACCTCCAGAAGTCGGATTACATTTCCATGCCCGCCCTAAACAAGCAGGGTGAAGCAAAAGTGTGAAGCAGAACTAAACACCTCTGGCAGCTGCAGTCAGCCGTTCAACTCCACAGCCCTGCAACTCTACTTTCAGCTTACAGGTGCGCTCTGGTTTACCCCCAAAATGGACAACAAACTCCCAAACTAACTTTTACAAAAGCGCCAGTCTGCAAAAAGGTGAGGAAGGATTTCTCAAAGCTGTGGAATTAATTATACCTAAGAGAGAAGCAGAGACTGGGGCTCAATTACAGCTAGCTCGACTCTCTTAATTAATTAAGAATCTGAAACTCTGTCCCAGAGCTGCTTTCTCCTTAATGATGTTAAACGAAGTGAGTTCCTCCTCCCTCAGGGTGGCTTTCTCATATTGGTAATTAGACACAGGTTCCTGGACTGCTAAAAGGGATCTTACAGGGCCATCTGGTGAGGTACCACCTCCCTCCCTGTTCTGATGGTTTTAGAAGGGATGTGGCGGGAATCTAGTAGAGGGCTCTTCCCCTCAACATCAGTCAAGGGGAACGGGATTTCCCCACTGACCCCGCACCTTGATTTCCTCGGCATGGAAGAGGTCGGCGTCCTCGGGGCTGTCCATCAGAATCTTGGGCCTGTCTCCATCCTTGGTGCCCCCCGAGCTGTCCCTCCGGGGCGTCTTATGGCCACCCTGCCGCTCCAGCGCGGCGCGCTCACTGCTTGTGTTGCCCATGACGGGTGGACACGGTGAAGCTGGACGCAGCCTCACTCCAGAAAAGGGACCGGGACACGGGACTCCCGGAACCGGGGGGGTCACAAAGATCCTGGGGAAGGGGTCGGAGCACCGGAGTGCCACGCCCCGAGTCAGCTGGGCTGCCGAAGTCTCACAACCTCGCTTTACCTGCTCAGCTAGCCGCGGCGCGCACTGGAAGAGCGCGAAGATAACCCAACGATTTCCCAGCAACTCCTCAGCCCCTTAGCGACTTCCGATTCCGGCAACTCCACGAGTCGGCCCGACCAGGCCCACGGCGTAGACGTAGCTGCGGCGGGCGAGGTCAGCGAGCCTAACTTGACCTCACTTCCGCTTCCGGTCTTAGGTGGCTCGACCGCCCCTCTCCCGGGCGGCCTCCGCAGGTCTCGGAGCGCGCAGTCGCAGTCGGCCGCTCAGAGCCAGGCCCAGGACAAAGCCGCTGAGGGCCGGCAGGGGGAGCACTAGCGCGCCGGCCGTCTGGGCCGCTTTCCCTGCGCTGGGCTGCGTGATGCCATTTGGTATTTTCCAGTCTCTCACTTCCACTCTACAACCAAAGTGCAAATCTAAGTGAGACATCCCTACTCTTAAAGTTCTTTAATGCATTAGCTCTCACGCTTTAGAGTGCATCAGAATCACCTGGACTGCTTGTTGAAAATGCAGCCCCCACTCCAGACCTGCAGAATCATAATTTTGGGGTGTTAGGGTCAGGGGATGCAGGTAGTTTTGCAGGTTTTTGAGAAAATGACAGACCATAAGACATCTGGAAATTTCTTACGTCCAGGAGCCTGGGAGGTTATAAAACGAAGGAGCTTTTAGTGTATTTGTATGAAATTGAGTACCTTTTGATAGGTAATTTTGCAAGATATCTTGTAATCACTTTGTACACATTCATTCTGTGTAAAATGCATTAGCGTTTGTCATTTACTGTGGCCAGTGCTTCAGCAAGACGTGCATACACATGTGGTACTAAAATATTCTATTGTCATTGTCATGTTTTTGTTATTGTTTTGTTTTTTCGTGTGAGTATCTTAAAATACTGCATTTGCTAGGCCTAGTCATGCATTTCATCCACTGAATATTTATTTAGTACCTACAAACTACCAAACATTGTGCTAAGTAAATGGGGAACACAGATGACTAAGATAAGGTCACTGGAGGGAATTCAGCAATATCTATCAAAATAAAAAAACGCACCTTCATTTTGACACACAATTTTACTTGTAGGAAACATCTACAGAAATACACACATGAAAGTTATATATATGAATGTGTTTATTTGCAGCATATCCCTAATATAATAATATATTTCTTCTAAGATGCACTTTTTTTTCACACTTTAACCTCCTTGAAATTGAATGCTTCTTAAAATCAATGGAATCTTAGATTTGATGAAATCAGGAAACGGAAAACTGCAAAATCTTAAAAGGTTTCAGTAGGAGAACAACTAAATGAATTAAAAATGTGTTTAATAGAATACTGAGTGTGAAGGTTAATTCTAAGTGTCAACTTGGTTAGATGAAGGAATGCCGAGAAACCTGGTAAAGCTATCTTTTTAGGTGTGTCACTGAGGGGGTTTCCAGCAGAGATTAGTATGAGAGTCTGAGTGGACTGGGTGGGAAAGACCCACTCTCAATGTGGGTGGGAACCATCCTATCTGTTGAGTGTCTGGAGAGAACAAAAGACAGAGGAAAAAGGTGAATCGTTCTTTCTATCCACTGGAGCTGGCATACACTGTTCTGTCCTGTCTGTGGACATCAGAGCTTGAGACTCTTCAGCTTTTGGGTTTCAGGACTTACACCAAGGACACCATCAGCTTCCCTGATGCCAGCTTTGAGGCCTTTGGACTTGGACTGAACCACACTACCAGCATCCAGTTTACAGATGGCCCGTTGTGGGACTTTTCTTCATAATCACGTGAACTAATTCCCTTAATAAAGTCCTCTAATATATTTATAACATATCCTATTGATTCTGTCTCTCTGGAGAACCCTGACTAATACACTGA
>NW_007727528.1:39410-40741 GCF_000696425.1 Galeopterus variegatus
TCTCAGGATCGCGCCGTTTCCTGACACGGGCGCTCCATACCTGTCGCCATTTTTCTCTCCTAAAAACATTTTTAAAAAACAAAAATAAATCAAATGTGGTTCTAACCCCAAAGGAATCTGTAAATTAGAGGTGGGAGCAGACTCACAGAAAGGCGATAATTTGAATACGGGTAAGCAAGGGGTTCTACGGTAGCCCAGGCCAGGGAAGAGGAGGGGAGCCAGGAAAGACTTCTTGGAGCTGGTGACCGAGAGTTTAATTTACACAATATAATTAGAAATGTTGAATGTGCTTGCTTAATTGAATAAGACAAGATACTGTGGATGACCCAGAAGTGTTCTTTGGGCTGTTTTTCTAATAGTGAGCATGACTTGCTCACAGGAGAAAGTGAGGAAACCATGAACAGGAAGATGTTGAGCTTTGGATTCTCTCCCAAACAACTTGAGAGATAAGCAAGAACACATGAGCCATGGACTCCTTATCTGAGCTATGCACACGCTTTGATGCGTGAGAAAAGTTCAAGACTTCTGCTCTGGCTTGGATAAGATAAAAATGGAAGCATGGGCCCTTGTTGCCAAACACCATAAGTGATAGCCTGGGGATGCTGTCAGTGGTTTTTGGCCAATGGAACAGCCCAGTAACTGGGGTGAAATAAGTGTACTCTGCACAGGTGCCTGCCCAAGGAGCCAAGTAGGTACTGAGATGCCGCCTGAGCTCTAGTCACCAGACTGCATTCCTGGAGGAATGAGCAGTTTCAGAAAATTTGCATAAATGCATCATATGGACTAGCAATGGCCCTGGCCACTCTCTTAACAGAAACATTTGAGCATAAGCATCAGAGGTAACTTGTATGTGGAATACCTGCCACACAACATTATATGTACAATTAAATTCTGGAAAACCACACTGACTTTCAGAAAAGGAGAATTTTAATCTTCACTGAGCTCAGAATTTTTGTTCTTTTTGGTAGACTTTTTGTTTACTGTTATTCAAGGAGAGAGCCCTCACCATACAGGGACCATGCTGGCACCCTGATCTTGGATTTCCCAGCTTCTAGAACTGTGAGAAATAAATTCCTATTGTTTAAGCCCCCCAATCTGTGGTATTTTGTTATAGCAGTCTGAGCTCACTAAGACAGACTACAATGTGTGTGAGCTGTTGAGATAGAATTACAAGTGTACTTTTAGTTGCCTTAACTGGGTTCCCACCAGGCCTTCTGAATTTTGCTTAGCCAGTGTAAGTAATGCTCCCAGTGTTTGAGAGGCTTGTCCATCTTTTCCTGCTAGACAGCCCTGTATTCTCCTACCACTGAGATGCACATGTCATTGTGACA
>NW_007727528.1:41852-42809 GCF_000696425.1 Galeopterus variegatus
TCATTTTGTGACTTCTGGGATGTCCAACAAACTGTATTTTTTGACTTGGGTGGTGGTAATTGAAGCATTGCCTTGTAGTAATTCACTACCATATATTTCTTTCTTTCTTTCTTTCTTTTTCTTTTTTTTTTTGGTGGCTGGCCAGTACCCTTTGCCAGGATTAGAACCCTTGGCTGAGATTAGAACCCTTGACGTTGCTGCTATAAGATGGTGCTCTAACCAACTGAGCCAACTGGCCAGCCTCATATATTTCTTTTGTGTGGTTTTCTGTATCTTTATTTTATTTTCAATAAAAAGATTTTAAAAAAAGAAATAGATTCACTTACAGGATAAACTGAGTCCAGAAAGGACAAGTGCCCAGCTCAAGGTAACACACCTTTCTTACTAAAGTTCACCCCCAAATCTTTTTTCAAGAAACTTTAAAGGAATATTTCTTTTCAAGAGAACAATGGACAAACTAAAGCAGTATTTGGGTAAAGATCCAACTGAGGTGAAAAAAATAAGAGGAAGTCTCTATCCATCTCATCTGTTTAAAATGTAAGCTCCCAGGGATTTGAGGAGCAGGGTTTGATAATCACTCTAACATACTATTGGTGAGCACCATATCCCATTTGCATATGCGCTTCTGTGCATGCCCAAAGCTGCACATGCAACTCTGTCTGAGGGCCTTCTGGAGAAAGCTTGGGCTGGACAAAGCAGAATCAGAGTGAATACCTTTAGAACAGCTCTCAGCCAGTGACAGATGGGAACTGGTAGATAAATACCCCAACTTCCTTTCCCCTTTGATGGGACAACTCTAAGTGTTTCCCACAGTGTCTCAGAGGTTCCCAGTGTGATTGAACCCCAATTGCCCATAGCAGTAACTTGATGAAATTACTGCATAAAAGCACACTGATTTTATTGATTTCTTTCCCTTCTTTTCCTTTATCACTTCTTGGGATCATCTCAAAAAATAAA
>NW_007727528.1:43055-49631 GCF_000696425.1 Galeopterus variegatus
TTTATTGATTTCTTTCCCTTCTTTTCCTTTATCACTTCTTGGGATCATCTCAAAAAATAAATACTCAGAATCACCTTTCAAATAAATTACTTGCACAAAAATCCTTGTTCGACCACTTAGGTTATAGGTGACCAGGCACACCACCTTGCTGAATTGGATAAGAAGTTAGTGACCGTAGAAAGTTATTTAGACTTGTGTCTTGGTTTGTGGTCCAGGGTGCTGTGAGATTTCATTCTTCATGATGTAGCAAACTATGGAGGCTTTAAAAAATAGTCTTGGACAGCACTATTCTTAACAGCCAAAAAGTGGAAACAACCCAAATGTCCATCAACGGATGAACAGATAAANGACAATTTTCAGTGAGCCAATAGGTCAGGATATAAGTATAAATATAAATATATTAAAAAAATATATAAATCTGGTTATTTGGTGAAGGTGCTCAAACTAGGTGTTTATTTGTTTTAACATCTATTGAATATCTAACTATGGATACATGTTTTTTATTGTTACCAAATTCAGTAAAGATCTGAAAATCAGAGGCCATGACTTGTTTGGTGTATCATACTAGATCAAGAAGGTGGGATCACTTATTAAATAATGAATAGGGTTAACAGCAGTGACAGTTATCATGGCAGATAATGTCTCCAGCATCCTCTAGGTGGCAATGAAGAGCAACAAAAATATATTTCCATGGTCTTCCAAAAAATTAAATGTATGTATTTTTAAGTACAAATGAACAGGTANTATTCTTAACAGCCAAAAAGTGGAAACAACCCAAATGTCCATCAACGGATGAACAGATAAATAAATTGTGGTATGTTCATACAATGGGACATTATTCAAACATAAAAAGGAATGCAGCACTGATACGTGAAAATATGGGAGAACCTTAAAAAATATTATCCCAAGTGAAAGACACCAGAAATTAGCATATTATATGATTCCATTTATATGAAATGTCCACAACAGGTAAATCCATAGAAATAGAAAGCATATTGGTGATGGGCAGGGGCTGGGGAAGAGGAAATGGGAAGTGACTGCTTAATGGGTATGGGGTTTTCTTTTGGGAGGGATGAAATGTTTTGAAACAATATAGATTTGGTGGTTGCACAACATTGTGAATACTAAATACCACTGAATTGTTCACTTTAAAATGTACTTTAAAATTAATGTTTTATGGGCCGGCCCGGTGGCACACTGCTACAGTGTGCCGCTTGGGAGTGTGGCGGCGCTCCCGCCGAGGGTTCGGATCCCACATACAGACTGGCCGCTCACTGGCTGAGCGAGGTGTGGACGCAACACCGAGGGTTGCAATCCCGTTGCCGGTCACGAAAAAAGACAAACAGGAAAAAAAAAAAAATTAATGTTTTATGTTATGTGAATTTTGCCTCAATCAATCAAACAAACAAACAAACGAGCAAATGAACAAACAAACAAACAGGGTTGGTCCCAGGACAAGTGGTAGATGTGCATTTTATCCTTTTTCCAAATTATTTTCTGCAAACTGTTTTGCAGGATACCCCCCCAACCCCCTTTCTGGGTCTTGCCTTCTGTAAAGTGTCTCATGACACAGGTCATCTAGCCCATCAGAACCTAACCAGTTTATGGCACTCATTCTAGTTACCATTTATTTTCTGAGAGGCCTTTATTTTTCTAACTTCATTAATTATTTCCTTACCAATAATTAAGAATGACATAACTTAACTGGTATTTTCCAGGCACTGGGTAGATGCTGAGGGTAGAATGTTGGACAAAACTAGACCTAGGCTCTGTTTGGAGTGCTTATGATCTACTAGAAAAGAGAGACATCAATCAAACGATCATCCAACAATCATCTGTGGCAAATGCTAGGAAGGAGAAATGTGCCCTAGTGAGAAGGATATGACCAAGTCAAGAGGTTAGGGAAGGCTTCCTGTAGGAAGTGACAGTAAAGTTGAGATATGAAGATTGTAGGTGTGAAAGTGAAAACTGTTTATTAAGCCCGTTTTATGTGCCAGGCACTGTGCCTGATATATGAACTCATGTAATCCTCTCAACAATCTTTTGAGGGATCTAATATTATTATCATCACTTGTATTTTGCTGTTGAAGAAGTTGGAGCTAAGAAAGGTGAAGTGACTTGCTTAAGGTCACACAGCTAGGAAGTCATGGAACCAGCATTCAAATGAAGGCAACCAGCCTGATGTAGAAATTATAGATACTATGAACAGATCACTGGGTGAAGGGTGAGACAATTTTCAGTGAGCCAATAGGTCAGGATATAAGTATAAATATAAATATATTAAAAAAAAATATAAAGCTGGTTATGTGGTAAAGGTGCTCAAACTAGGTGTTTATTTGTTTTAACATCTATTGAATATCTAACTATGGATACATGTTTTTTATTGTTACCAAATTCAGTAAAGATCTGAAAATCAGAGGCCATGACTTGTTTGGTGTATCATACTAGATCAAGAAGGTGGGATCACTTATTAAATAATGAATAGGGTTAACAGCAGTGACAGTTATCATGGCAGATAATGTCTCCAGCATCCTCTAGGTGGCAATGAAGAGCAACAAAAATATTTCCATGGTCTTCCAAAAAATTAAATGTATGTATTTTTAAGTACAAATGAACAGGTAAAAACTTCAAGCAGTATGGGAGGTATAGAATAAAAAAAAGTCTCTCTTATACCTTCTCCTAGATCCCTAATTCCTTTCCCCTCAAATGAGCTGTTAAAATTTTCTTGCATATTTTGCTGGTGTATTTTGTGGTGTATTTTGCTACAATTGCATAACTACAGTTGACTCTGTTAAAACAAGTGGGGTTTTAACTGTGTGGGTCCACTTATATGCAGAGTTTTTTCAATAAATGTATTGGAAATTTTTTGGTTCGATTTGTCATGAATACCTGACACACCTAACCAAACAGTTAAGTAGGCTACCTAAAGTAGGCTATTAGGCTATTACTTAATTACTTAAGTACTTAAGTAATTAACTACTTGTTAAGTAGTTATTGTAGTTACTTGAGTAGTAGTTAAATAGCTAAAATTTTGGGGAGTCAAAAGTTATACATGAATTTTTGACTGTATTGGATGTCAGCACCCCAACCCCTGCATTGTTCAAGGGTCAACTGTACTTTTTTCAGGAAAACTATTTGCTTATATCTCTCTCCTTTAAAAAAACTGACACCATTGGGACTTTTTCCCCCTTAGTGTATCTTACCATGTCAGTATATAGAAATCTACCTAATTTTTAAAATAACTGCCGATTCCATAACAATAACAGTTAACCTTCATAGAGTGCCTACTGTACGTGTGGCACTGCCCTGAGCTCTTTTCTTGTTTAAGCTATACAATTCTTGCAAAGCCCTAACAGCCCACTTTATATACGAGAAAACCAAGGCACAAGTGGATAAGTAACTTGTCCAGCACCACAAAGCTACTAAACGGTGAAGCCGGGATTGAGATGCAGGAAATTTGACTCCCGAGTCTATGCTCTTAACCACCATGGTAAACTACTATAGCATAGATGTACTATAATTTACTTAATCAATCTCTATGTTCTCAATACTCTTAAAAAATTATTTAGTTTTTAAAAATTGTGCTAAAATACACTGTTCTAAAATGTACCTGAGATTTTGGTTTTATTCATGCAAGGTGAGGTCAACAGACCAGGATGCTATTGACATTGAAAAGATAGTTTATTGCTCATAGTTCCCAAGAGGAGGGGGACACGCCATGCCACACAGGGCCATAGGAGGGGACTGTGAGGTTGGTCATGGGCAGAGAGGATGAGGGAAAAGCATGGGCAAAAGCCTTTATTGTGGTTTTCACAAGAAGGAATGCAGGAGGTGGGGCAAACAGCGGAGCAAGCTTATGACTGGATAGTTGGAACAGTTTTGGCTGGCTCTGGGCTATAGGGTAGTAGTCCCTAGTTGTCTGACACCTCACATTGGGACGATTAGGGCAAAGGAAACTTGTCTCCTGGAGTGTAAAAGCTGGATAGTGGGGACAGCTCAGAGTATGGGTTCTGGGTTAGTTGGTTTGCATAGTGCAGTTAAGTCACTTGCTATTTTGGAAATTAGCTAACCTTGGGAGGGATAGTTTCTTCCCCGTCAGCGAGGCTCCAAAATGTCAAACGACATAAAATATAGAAAATAAAAACATGATTAATACATATACATAGCATAAAATTTGCCATTTTATTTATTTATTTATTTTATTTTACTTCTCAATATACATTGTAGTTGATTTTCATGCCCCTTTACCTGTTTCTCTCCCCCTTCCCCTCCCCCCTACATCATATCTGTTCACTTGACTTAAATAGTTCAAGGAATTTTTGTGGTTATTCTGTTTTCTCCCCCCCCCGATTTGTTTGTGTATTTATTTATTTATTTATTTTTAGACCCCACAAATAAGTGAGAACATGTGGTATTTCTCTTTCTGTGCCTGACTTGTTTCACTTAATATAATTTTCTCTAAGTCCATCCATGTTGTTGCAAATGGTAGTATTTCTTTCTCTTTTTATAGCAGAGTAGAATTCCATTGTGTAGATATACCACAGTTTCCTTGTCCACTCATCAGATGATGGACATTTGAGCTGGTTCCAACTCTTGGCTATTGTAAATAGAGCTGCAATAAACATTGGAGTACAGGTATCCATTCGGCATGATGATTTCCATTCCTCTGGTTATATTCCCAACAGTGGAATAGCTGGGTCATATGGTAGATCTATCTGCAATTGTTTGAGGAAACTCCATACCATTTTCCATAAAGGCTGCACCATTTTTGCAGCTCCACCAACAGTATATGCGAGTTCCTTTTTCTCTGCAACTTCTCCAGCACTTGTCATTCTCAGTCTTTTGGATGTTAGCCAATTAAAAAATGGGCAAAGGAGCTGAGTAGGCATTTCTCAAAGGATACACGAATGGCCAACAGACAAATGAAAAAATGCTCAACCTCACTCAGCATCCAGGAAATGCAAATCAAGACCACCTTGAGATACCATCTCACTCCAGTTAGGATGGCTAACAGCCATTTTAACAATTTTTGAGTGTACAGTTCATTAAGTATATTTATATTGGTGTGCAACCATCAGCACCATCCATCCACAAAACGATACACTGCACCCATTAAACTGCAACTCTTCATTCCTCCTTTCTTCTGGCGCCTAGCAACCACTGCTGTATTTTCTGTTTCTATGAATTTGATTACTCTAAGTACTTCATATAAGTGGAACCAAACAGTATTTGTTCTTTTGTAAATGGTTTATTTCACTTAGCATAATGTCTTTAAGGTTCATCCATGCTGTAAGCATGTATCAGAATTTCCTTCCTTTTTCAGGCTGAATAATATTGCATTGTATGTACATACCACAGTTTGTTCATCCAGTTCATCTGTTGATGGACACTTGGGTTGCTTCTTTTGGCTGTTGTGAATAATTCTGCAATGAACATGGTGTACAAATATCTTTTCATGTCCCTGATTTCAATTCTTTTGGGTGCATACCCAGAAAGGAATTGCTAGATCATGTGATAATTCCATTTTTAATTTTTGAGGAACTGCCATACTATTTTCCACAGTAGCTGCACTATTTTACATTACCAGCAACAGTACACAAGGATTCCAGTTTCTCCACATTCTCCTATATTTTCTTCAGAGGCTTTATCATTGTAGGTTTTACATTCAGATCTGTGATCCATTTTGAGTCAACTTTTATATATGATGTGAGGTATAAGTTGAAGTTCATTTGGGGGCATATGAATATTTGATGGTTCCAGCATCATTTGTTGAAAACACTCTTCTTTCTCCATTGAATTGCCTTTGCATCTTTGTCAGAAACCACTTGACCATATATGTATAGGTCTATTTATGAACTCTCTATTTTTTCCCGTTGATCTACATGTCTATCTTATCACCAGTACCACAGTGTCTTGAATATTGTAGCTCTGCAGTAAGTACTGAAATTAGGCAATGTGAGTCCTTTAGCTTTGCTCTTCTTTGTCAATATTGTTTCAGCTATTCAAATTCTTTTGTCTTTCTATTTGAATTTTAGACTCAGTTTGTCAATTTCTGCAAAAAGTCCTGCTGAGATTTTGATTGGGATTATGGTATTTTGTATTTATTTGTATATTTAACATTTCTAGTAATTTTCTTCCCCCTGGAGATACTAATTTCTGTTTGGTTTTATTTCCCATTAGCCCAAAGCTAAAGCATTTCTTTTAGCATTTCTTGTAGTGCAGATCTGCTGGAAACCAATTCTCTAAACTTTTGTTTAACTGAAAATGTCTTTATTTTGCTTTTTTTTTTTTTAGAATAGTTTCACTACAACTTGACAGGTTTTTTCTTTCAGCATTTTAAAGTTGTCATTCTGCTGTATTCTGTATTTCATTGTTTCTGATGAGTCAATTATCCTTTCTTTATGCCTTTAAAATTTTTTTCCAACTTTAACGTTGACATTAGTTTTTTGTTCTTCCAGGAATATGATTTTACTTAACGTTTTTGAAATTATTTAGGAAATATTATTAAAGATTTGAAATTCTGCCAGATTCGAAGCATATTATTAATCTTTTTTATTGTGGTAAAAAATATATAAC
>NW_007727528.1:50139-50806 GCF_000696425.1 Galeopterus variegatus
TTAACGTTTTTGAAATTATTTAGGAAATATTATTAAAGATTTGAAATTCTGCCAGATTCGATGCATATTATTAATCTTTTTTATTGTGGTAAAAAATATATAACCTAAGGATTTCCATTTTAAGCATTTTTAAACATACAATTGAGTGGGATTAATTGCATTCACAATGCCGTGTAAGCATTACCGTTATCTATTTCCAAAACTTTTTTGTCATTCTAAACATAAACTCCGTACCCATTAAGCAACAATTTCTCATTATTACTCCCCCTCATTTCTGGTAACCTCTAATCTACTTGTCTCTGAAATTTAGTTTTATTTTTAAAATTTATTTTTTCTTAATTCAGCCACATTAATTGTATGTATGTATGGAGTACAGTAGGATATTTGGGTACATTTAGATTGTGTGCAATGACCATATCAAGGTGTTTAGCATACCATCAGCTCAAACATTTGTCAACTCTTGGGACATTCAGCATCCTCTCAACTAGCTACTGGAAGTTATACAGTCATCTGTTGTTGGCTGCAATCTCCCTATATTGCTATAGAACACTAGATCTTATTCTTCCTCTCTCTCTGAAATTTTGTATCCATTGAACACTCTCTCTTCCTCTTTACTCCCCCCTCCTCTTACTAATCTCTAGTAACCACTATTCTGCTCTCTACTTCT
>NW_007727528.1:51043-52207 GCF_000696425.1 Galeopterus variegatus
TTCCATTCTCTCCTTTTCAAAGTTCAACAAATTATTGTGATCATTATATCTTTCTTTCTTTTTAAAAATTTTATTTGTGTGGTTTTTTTTAGCTCCCACTATGAGTGAGGACATGTGGTATTTCTCTCTCTGTGCCTGGCTTATTTCACTTAACATAATTTTCTTTAAGTTCATCTATGTTGCTGCAAATGGCAGAATTTCATTATTTTTTATGGCAGAGTAGTGTCCTATTATGTATATATACCACACTTTCTTTATGCAATCATCCACTGATGGACATTTAGGTTGGTTCCAACTCTTGGCTATTGTGAATAGAGCTGCTATCAACCTGGGAGTGCAGCTATCTCTTAGACATGTTGATTTCCATTCTTTTGTATACCCAATAGTAGGATTGCGGGATTGTACAGTAGTTCTAGCCATAGCTTTCTTGAGAATTCTTCACACTGTTTTCCATAATGGCTGTACTAATTTGCATTCCCATCAACAATATATTCTCTGCATCCTTGCCAGCATTTGTTATTTTCTGTCTTTTTGGGAACAGCCACTCTAACTGGGGTGAGATGATATCTTATTGTGGTTTTATTGCATTTCTCTGATGATTAGTATGTCGAGCACTTTTCCATATACCTGTTGGCCATTTGTATGTCTTCTTTTGAGAAATATCTGTTCAGCTCATTTGCCCATTTTTAAACCAGATTATTATTTTTTTACTATTGAGTTGTTTGAATTCTTTCTATGTTCTGAATATTAATTCCTTTTCAAATGCATAGTTTGCAAATATTTTCTCCCACTCTGCAGGTTGTCTTTTTGCTCTTTTGATTGTTTCCTTTGCTGTTTAGGTTTTTAGTTTGATATAATCCCATTTGTTTATTTTTTCTTTTGTTGCTTGTGCTTGTGTGTCTTATTCCTAAAATCTTTGCCCAGTTTTATGTCTTAAAGTGTTTCTCCTGTGTTTTCTTTGAGAAATTTTGTAGCTTCAGGTCTTACATTTAAGTCTTTAATCCATTTTGAGTTAATTTTGGTATATGGTGAGAGATAGGGTTCTAGTTTCATTCTTCAGCATATGGATCTCCAATTTTCCCAGCACCATTTATTTATGTATTTATTTTATTATTATTATTTTTAATTGAATCATAAATGATTATACATATTTTTTTGGCTCAA
>NW_007727528.1:53192-55062 GCF_000696425.1 Galeopterus variegatus
ATTCTTTATGCCCCTTGTCCAATCTCTCCCTATCCCCCTCTCCCTCCCCCCTCCCACCACTTATAACTCTAGATTTCTTCTCTCCCTCTGAAAGAGTAATGTTTATTCTGTTAATTTGTTGCCTAGATGATCTGTCCAATGCTGAGAGATGTGTTCAGGTCCCCCAATCTTATCACAGAGCAGCTGCTTCTTCAGTCACTCTGGAATGGGCTTTGTGGAGAGAGACATCCTCTTCTTTTCTTTGGTCTCTGCTGGTGATTCTCCTTGTGTCAATGCACTCCAGTTGCTGAAGGACCATCTGCATGGTGGTTGTGATGTTGCAGCCGTGGTTACTGTGGTGGCTTTGTTTTCTCACTGCAGTTACTTTCACAGCAGCTGTGGTTACTGTGGTGGCTGTGGTGGGCCACCCACATGGAGGTGATGTTTTTGGCATGATCCTTGGCATTGGTGGTATGCCTATTTGTGTGTGTGGGGTCTGGTCCCCAGCTCTATGCTTCAGGACTCCAGGAAGGCCCCAAGGCACTGGTGGTGTGCCTGGTTGTGGGAGGGGAGGTCTGATCCCTGGCTTGATGCTCCGGGCCCCTGGGTGGGGCCCTGAGGCACTGGTGGTGTGCCTTGTTGTGGGTAGGGGTGTCCAGTTCCCAGCTCTGTGCCTGGGCCCATGGGCAGGGCCCTGAGGTGCCCAGCACCCTTTATTGAAGAGACTGTCCTTTCCCCAAAGCATGTTCTTGGCTCCTTTGTTGAAAATCAGTTGGCTATAGGTACATGGATTTGTTTCTGAATTCTCTATTCTGTCCCATTGGTGTATGTGTCTGCTTTTGTGCCACTACTATGCTGTTTTGATTCCTATAGCTTTGTAGCATATTTTGAAGCCAAGGAGTGGGATGCCCCCCACTTTGTTCTTTTTACTCAGGATTGATTTGGCTACCCAGAATCTCTTGTGTTCCATATAAAGTTTTGATATTTTTTCTATTTCTGTGAAGTATGATATTGGTAGTTTGATGGGGATAGCATTGACTCTGTAGATTGCCCTGGGTAGTATGATCATTTTAACAATATTGATTCTTCCAATCCGTGAGCATGGGATGTCGGTCCTTTTTTTTTGGTGTCCTCTTTAATTTTTTTCATCAGTGTTTTATAGTTCTTCTTGTAGAGATCTTTTGCCTCCTTGGTTATATTTATTCCTAGGCATTTTTTTTGCTGGTGGTGCTATTATGAATGGGATAGCTTTCCTGATTTCTTTATCTGCAAGTTCATTGGTATACAGAATGTAACTGATTTTTGTATGTCCACTTTGTATCCTGCCATTTATTGAATTTGTTTACCAGGTTTAGAAGTTTTTGGTAGAGTATTTAGGTTTCCCTCTATATAAAATCATGTCATCTGCAAATAGGGACAATTTGATGTCCTCCTTTCCAATTTGGATGCCCTTTATTTCTTTCTCTTGCCTAATTGCTCTGGTTAGGACTTCCAGTACTATGTTGAATAAAATTGATGAGAGTGGATTTGATTATGTCCCTTCAAAACTCACTGAAGCTTGAATTGTGTCCTCTAAATTTTATGTATTAGAAACTTAGCCCCCACTGTCACTGTTAAGAGGGTGGGAAGTCCTATTATGGTAATTGAAAGAGGGAGCCTTGCAGAGGTGATTGGATTATAGGACTGTGCAGTAGTGAATGGATTAATAATGGTGGCCCATTATTAATGGGGTGTGGTTTTGAGGGCTGAATGAGGCTACTCTCTGTTCTTCCATTTTTGCAATGTGATATACTGCCATCACTGTTGCCATGACCAAGACCCTCACCAGACGTGTTCCCTGGACTTTTGACCTCCAGCCTCTGAAACTGTAAGCAATAAATTTCACTTTCTT
>NW_007727528.1:56436-57642 GCF_000696425.1 Galeopterus variegatus
ATAACTTTTGAAACTTACACAAATCCATGGAAAGGAAACAACATGCTCCTGTAATGCATTGGCTTGGGTCAGGAAGGTGGAGGGTGGGGGATGGGGGTGGGGAGTGCATAGTGTGTGCTCCTAATCTGGAGCAATGCAGTCCATGTATTCTTGGCAACTCCCCCACTTGGCTTTGGGTTTGCAAGTGCTGTGGAATCCTTCTGCAAAAGGAACTACTCTGTGGTGATGATGGGGTTTGGTGTGGGCCTTTGTCCTACATTTTGCCACTGGGAAAATGCCTCCTGTGTTGGTCCTGGTGGTGGAAACGTAGTGGCTAAGGCAATGTGCCTCTCTCTCCTGTATGCTCCTGTCCTGGACTTTCATGCTCCACAGGGATCTCACCAGTCTCCTGCTGCACTCCTATGCTCTCCCACAGATGCTCCAGTCAGTATTTAGCTTTCTGTTCTTGTCTTTTTCTGTGGTAGAAATGGTCCCTAAGCACCTCTAGTCCACCATCTTGCCCTGTCTCCCTTGGATTTTTTNGGAGCGCCACCGCGCTTCCCAAGCGGCGCACTATCCAGTGCGCCACCAGGCCGGCCCTAATGGGGTGTGGTTTTGAGGGCTGAATGAGGCTACTCTCTGTTCTTCCATTTTTGCAATGTGATATACTGCCATCACTGTTGCCATGACCGAGACCCTCACCAGATGTGTTCCCTGGACTTTTGACCTCCAGCCTCTGAAACTGTAAGCAATAAATTTCACTTTCTTTTTAGATCAGCCAGTTCTGTGTATTTGGTTATAAGCAACAGAAACAGTCTAATACACTAATACAGAAAATTGGTACCAGAGAAGTGGGGTGTTGCTTATATTAAATACTTGAAAATGTGGAAGCATATATATTTATAATTGTTACATCCTCTTGCTGTACTGACCTCTTTTATCATTATATAATGCACCCAACATTGGAGCAACCAGATATATAAAGCAAATATCAGATCTGAAGGAAGAGATAGATGCCAGCACAATAGTCGGGGACTTTAATACTCCACTCTCAGCATTGCACAAATCATTGAGACACAAAATCAACAAAGAAATATTGGATTTAAACAGCTCCATAGACCAGATGGACCTAATAGACATTTATAGAACATTTCATCCAATGGCTGCAGACTACACATTCTTCTCATCAGCATATGAAACATTCTCCAGGACTGATCATATTTTAGG
>NW_007727528.1:57700-62195 GCF_000696425.1 Galeopterus variegatus
CTCCCAAGTGGCGCACTATAGCAGTGCGCCCCCCGGCCGGCCTAAGTCAATAATTTCTTAAAAAATCTTTTTTATTGCTTCATTCCCTCTCTCCTTTTATTTTAGGACGTCAATTACATATATGATAGAATGTTTGATATTTTTCTTCATGTCACTGAAGCTCTTGTTTGTAAATCTTTTTTTCTTGTGCTGCTTCACTTTGAATAATTTTTATTTGCCTGTCTTCAGTTTCACTGTTCCTTTCTTCTGCATTGTCTACTATATTGTTAATTACATACTAAGTATTTATTTCAGAACTTGTGTTTTTTAATTCTAGGCTTTCCAGTTTTGTTATTGTTTTATTTTTATAGCTTTCATGAAATTCTCAATTGCTTAACATATTTATTGGAGTTATTTTAAAGCATTTGAATTCCTATTTTAACATCTGTGTTGCCTTTGGGTCTGTTTCTATTAACTATTTTTTGTGTTGATGATCACAGTTTCCAGTTTCTTCACATTTTCAATGACTATTTTGTTTATTTATTTATTTTTCCTTTCTTTTCTTCAGTCTTTAACTCTCAAGCTATAATTCTTTATTTTATACTGGGGATTATGGATGATGTATAGCAGAGACCCTGGATTCAGTTATCTTCCTCAGTAGTTTTATTTTACCAGTAGTTAAATTCCTGGTGGCTCATGATCTTTATCCTATGGAGGCATGGTTTTAGAATTCTTTTGGGTGAGTTTACTTTGGTTTTGTGCCTTCTGGACTTAAGCCCCTGGATATGGTCTTTGCTATTAATTTATGACCCCTCTGTGGTTTCAATAGAAAGCCTGGGGGTTGACCAAACACCTCAAACTTGGAGGAACTTGAACTCCAAACTCTGCCACCCTGTTACCAAGCTACTCAATTCTTTAAGCTCTCTAGCTGCTTTTTCCTGCTGGGCTCCACATTTGTGGTTTAGGAGTTAGCCAAGAATTCAAGGGGAGTTCATATTCAGATTTTTAAGCCCCCTCTCTGGGGTTTTATCTTTTCTGGGACTTCTCTCTTAGATTTCAGCAACCCTGGAAGCCCCAATCCCCAATCTGTGTCTCCTCAGCCCGGTAAGACTGTTGATTTTCTGCTTGAGCTGTGTTCTCTGTGTGCTATGCAGACTGGGAGACCCTTCAGGAAAAAACCGGGTAAATGTAGATGATTCTTTTTTTTCGGGTTTTTGCCTACTACGAGTTGTTCTCAAGTACCTTCAATTTTAAAAAATGTTTTGTCCAGGGATTTTATCTATGATAGGTAGGAGAATTATCCCAGTACAAATTATCCTGCCATTATTGGAAGCTAGGAGTCTAATCAGTCTCTATTGATGGACATTTTTTGTTTCTCATTTTGGACTTTTACAAATAACACTGCCATTGTACATCCATACAACCCAACTAATTCACATATCCTAGTGTAGTTTTATGAGTAAAATAGTAGGAATAATTCCTAACAATAGAATCACTAGATCCAGGAATACACACCTTTAAAAATTTGCTAGAAACTATCAAATTTCCATAAATGTTTTAGCAACTGTGTTTGGGATTTCTGTTTCTCACAGCCTCATCAATACTGAGCATTATTAAATTTTTAGTTTTGGGGAGTCTGACTAGTTATCTCACTGTTTTCCAATGTATTTGTTGCTTTATGACTGAGGTGGACCAACTTTTCATTATTGGTCATTCTACTTATACTTTACCTGGGTACAAAAATTCTAATTTTTAGAATAAAAATTAATGAGAGCTACTATTTATAGAGCAATTCCAGAGGCAAGTCCTGATTGGACAATCCCACCCCTCTTGAGGGAAGTCAGTTTGAAGACACAGAATGCACACAAAGGAGGACAGAGCTGAGAAAATCTAAGAGAAATAGAGCCGTAGCCTACTGACTTCATGATGTGGGAGATCAAGCCAACCTTGAAATTGACTTTCATCTGAAATTTTCCATTATGAGAACTGGTAACTTCTCTTATTGTTTAAATCAGTTAGACTTTCTGTTGCTTACAGCCAAAAGCGTTCTAAATCATACACTCAGATGAGCCCACATTCTTAAACAATAGGAATGGAGTTGTTTTTTTTTCCCTGTGGATGTTAATTATTGTGCATATGAAATATATTGCAGACACAGAGGTGAGACCTCAGTGCTTCCTAAATATCTGATAAGATTACAAAGAGAAAATGTGTTGTAATTCATGCAAATCTGTTCCAAAAGTTCAGCCCACACAAATTTACATCAAGCTTGCCACTAATTAGGGAAAATGGGTAACAGGCGATTAACTTACTTCATTCTGTTTTATGCAAAAAATAGTTTTGTTATTTTTGCTTACTTATGAACTAAACTGTGAGAGTCAGTTTATGATTTATGGGAGTTAGTTGGGTGTAGTGATTAAGAACGTGGATTTTAGAATCAAATGGCCTGGGCTCAAATCCTAACACTTTGCAATTGTGTGACCTTGGAGTTATTATTTAACTTCTCTGTGCCTCACTTTCCTCTGAGGCAAAGAGGAATTAATAATAGTACTTATATCTAGAGTTGTTAATGATAACTGAGTGAGAATACATGTAAAGGGCTTAGCACAATGCCTGGCAGATAGTAAGCCATAATGTTTGTTATTATGGTTGCCCAGTATTTTTTTTAATGGTTAAACAACTTCTTAGGGGTTAAAAGAGCTAAGTTTAGAATTGCAGGTTGTAGCAAGAACAAGGCCTACTGAGTCAGGCTTTGTCTTTCACAGTCACAAGGCATTTGGTTATCTTACCTACCAGGAGTATTTCTAAGGAACAGAGACGTGAATAATTGTATCTACGTCACTTTTGAGAAATTTCAGGCCAGAACTAAGTCTTAGAGTGAGCTAGCCAAAAAATTACCCCAGAGTGAAGTCAAAAATCTGGTTCAAAAGCAGCAGACTATACTTTAGTGCTATACACTAGTGACTGCTAGCAAGTACTCTCATGGTTAGACTTGAGGCTCTCGAGCCAGACTATTTAGTTTCAAATCCTAGTTCTACCACTTTCTAGCTATAAGCCCTTGGGCAAGTGACTTAATCTTTCCATGCCTCAGTTACCTGTATCATCAAAATTGGATAATAAATAGTACCTTCTACAGTTTATTCTTGTGAAGATTAAATGTTATAATATAGCACAAATTGCTTAGAGCAGTGCCTGCCATAATAATATAAGATCTTAAAAAGTATTAGCTCAGTTTCTATTTCATTGAAAAGTAGTTACTCTGGAACCTGTTTCTGCTTCTCTGTATCAAAGTTGTGTGATTTCCCTCCAGTTTGCTTCTGGATCCCATTACACAAACTCAGAAGGTATATAAGGCAAAAAAATGTACCATTTATCAGAAGGTACACTAAAGTGCCTTTCTCCATTGCACCCACTAGGGGGCATCCCAGCCTCAAGAGAGGCCTTAGGGAAAGGCCACCCATACAAGCTAGGGTTCGTTTGGGTCTATATCTTCTTTTTTTATTGGTTATGAATATTCATGGGGTACAAAGCAGATTGTCACCCCTCGTACCCAAGATGTGATGGCCAGACCCATACTGGCAGCATGCCCATTACCACAAATGGTGATTATACCCCGTGTCCCCCACCAAATTATCCTTGACCTACCTCCCCATCCCCCTTCTCCACCCCCACTTCACTTTGTATCCCTGGGTATGTTCTCTCCCTCTGCAAGTCCAATGCACCACTGTGGTCTGTCTTTCCTGCCTTCTTTCTCTCTTAGCTCCCACTTCTGAGTGAGGACATGTGGATTTATCCCTCTGTGCTTTGCTTATTTCACTCAACATAAGTTTCTCCAAACTCATCCATGTTGTTGCGAATGGGAGAATTTCATTCTTTTTTATGGCAGAGTAGTATTCCATGGTGTATAATATACCACATTTTCCTTATCCAATCATCCATCGATGGATATATAGGTTGGTTCCGTATCTTGGCTGTTGTGAATAGAGCCGCGATGAACATGGGAGTGCAGGTATCTCTTCAATATGATGATTTCCATTCTTTTGCGTATATAACCAGAAGTGGGATTGCTGGGTCATGTGGAAGATCTATCTGTAGTTGCTGGAGAAAGCTCTGTACTGTTTTCCATAGTGGTTGTACTAATTTAGAGTCCCACCAACAGTGCAGGAGTGTTCCCTTCTCTCCACACCCTCACCAGCATTTGTTATTCTCCATCTTTTTGATTATTGCCAGTCTAACTGGGATGAGGTGATATCTCAATGTAGTTTTAATTTGCATTTCCCTGATGACTAGAGATGTTGAGCATTTTTTCATGTACCTGTTGGCCATTTTTATGTCTTCCTCTGAAAAATGTCTATTTAGCACCTTTGCCCATTTTTTAATTGGGCTATTTGTTTTTTTTTACTGTGGACAACCATATGCAGAAGAATGAAACTACACATGCACCTCTCACCATACACTAAAATCAACTCAAAATGGATTAAAGACTTAAACATAAGACCTGAAACTGTAAAATTAC
>NW_007727528.1:62582-68047 GCF_000696425.1 Galeopterus variegatus
CCTAGGTATGGGGATTTGTGTTAGGTCCTATTTCATGCTGGTTATCAGGCCATTTGTTACCTCTTTATAGGCAGGATTTGGCTTTTTACAAGTTCCTCTCAATACGTACATTCACTCTAAGCCCAACTAGTTCTCACATGTGAGAGTCTGAGATACCTGGGGGAATAGATGCTTGGTAGAGGTGCCAGGAGCAGGCAGCTTGGGAAAACCAGTGGTAGGGTCCATCAGTGAACTAGCCTGAGAGTGTGAACTGGGAAAGTCTACACCCAGACAGGAAGAGGGTTGAACATGGTGACTGGACTATTACAGATTTGACTGGGTGCTCATCCGAGGTTTGGAACAGGTACATAAGACGAAACTCAGATACCTCACCCAGACAGTGCACAAAAACAGCTTTGTACTTTCCTCTCCTGATCCCTGATAAAGAAATCTCTATTGAAATAAAGAATATATTAAAGAAAATCTGTACTGGAAAGGGAATTCCTCTGTTCTGTGGCTTCTCTAGCAAAGATAGGTGATGCTTGAGTAATTTTTATGCCTCTCTCTGTGTTTCTGGAAACTGGAATTCAAAGCATCTTGGTTCAGGGACCTTTTAAAAAATATATATATATGGGGTGGCTCTCCAGGCTCAAATATTAAACATCTATGAGTATTTTTAAAGGATTGGTAGTAACCCATACATGTGGACGCTGTCTTAGAAGGATTTTATCTTTTTTTTTTTTGGTGATCGGTGGCCCAAAACTGTCTCTTATATTTAGAAGCATGGATCTAGGGTTAGGTATCAAGATACATGCATGGTGCTATTTTGCTGAATGCAGCTGTCCTGCTGTAGGCCAAAGATAATTTGCTGATCCAGGAGCTGAGGCCAGCGATTTTATGTCTGCATCTGCTTCTGCCCATAACTTGTGGGTAAAGACACAGCAACTTCAAGAGCTATAGCCACATCAGTCCTAGCAATGATAAGAGCAGCGGGACAGGGGGGATATTTACTACTGAGCCTTTCCTTCCGCAGATATAACCAGGGCTCCCTCTTGCCAAGTGACCGCATAACATTTTGTTCATGCCTGTCTGGGTACTGTTTATGTGCCTGCACTCCCACTAAACTGTAAGCAACCTCCCCAGGGTTCTCTCTTAATCATATTGGAACTTCCAAAGCCTAGCCCAGTTTCTATGGTTGGACAGGTGCTGTATAAATATTGGTCTGACAAGGAAATGGATGGGAGTGACAACACAATGGGGAAATTGTTTGAAAAGCTGCTAGATTTCTCTTGTCCTGCATGTAGTAGGCATAGCATAAAGCAACGTGCCTAATGTGGACAGTGATTGTTTTTTCTGCCCAGCATCTGTCTCTTCTTCTTCTGGTAAAAGCACTTTGGATTTCCTTTGGGGAACCACCCTTCCCGGACCCTCAGTCCATAAAGTTTGGGTGGAGCTCCAGTGGTTGAATCCTGACTTTGGGCCTGGCCAAAAGGGACACCACACACCCCTGGCCACAGCATCAATTTGTGTTGGTATGGCAGCCACCCCTGTTTGTTAATGTTTGGTGTCCATTCTGATGGGCCGGTTCCTGTTTCAAATCAATTGTGCATTATTTTCAATTGAACTCTTTTTTTTTTTTTTTCTCCTGGAGCTATTAGGGAAGAAACACTTTATTTCTACAGGCGTTACTCAGCTGGTAGGAAGATGTCCAAAGCTGTTGCCACTGTGAAGCTAACATGAACTCAGCGAGTTGAGACTTAGGAATGGAGCAGGATAAGTTCCTAACAACTCTGAGCACCAAGATCCAGCCACACCCGAAGCTATCCCTGGAATCTTCAGTTACATGAGCCGTAAACTAAACATTTTGCTCTACCAGTTTTTTATCACTTGATGAAAGAGTCCCTTAACTGACACACCAGATCAATGGGGCAATCTCAGCTTTGCAGGATGCTCTGGGGAAGACCACCGTACCACTTTGTCAATCTTAGAACTTAGTGCTCTGGGGGCCCAACAAAAACCAGAGTCCCTTTTGACTCCAAAAAGGGAAACTCACTTAGTGACAGTATTTTTCTTTTCTTTTTTTTTTTTTTTTTCCTTTTTGTCTTTTTCCGTGTCCGGCAACGGATCGCAACCCTCAGTGTCGCCCCCGTACCGGACCGGGACCGGCAACGGGATCACAACCCTTGGTGCTGCCCCCGCGCCTCTCTCAGCCAGTGAGCGGGAACCGGTCTGTATGTGGGATCCGAACCCTTGGCGGGAGCGCTGCTGCGCCTCGCAAGCGGCGCACTAGCGCAGTGCGCCACCGGGCCGGCCCATGACAGTATTTTTCTTATTTTACTTTTACTTTAGTGGGACTAACTTTTTTTTTTTTTACTTTTTTTTGACAATTTTTTTATTGAAAGATAATTGATTATATATATATTTGTGGGATACATAACCAAATATTCAATACATGTGCACAATATACGGTGATCAAATCAGGATAATTAGTACGCTCATGTTTACAAAACATGATAAATCTTTGTGACCCTTACCTGGTTTTTTGCCAACCCTCCTCTCCTTCCCACTTTCACACCTCTAATAACCAGTTCTGCTCTCTCTCTCTCTCTTTTTTTTTTTGACTAACATTTTTAATGCCCACAGAAGGGCATTTCAGGCCATAAATTAGTTCAGAGAGTGGATACCTATTTAGCCCCACCCTTGGCCTCTCTGTGGTCTTCTCTACGAACTGAGGCTGGGATGGGTGAGCATATTTTGGTTACAGAAGTTTCTAGAAGGTTGGTAACCCCCCTAAAACACAATTCACAAACTGTGGTAAACAGGTTTACTTAAAACCATTTTTATTCTGCCTCTCAGCATACTTTTCATTTGATTTGGGTAAAAGATCAGGAACTCAAATACACACAAACAAAACCCAAGATATCAGAAACAGAAATCATGATCCAATATACTGGAATGACGCTAAAATCTCTGTGTGCTGAGAATTTGTGTCCCTGATTCAATGTCCTCTTGGGACAAGAGCTGGCTCATAATGGGCATCTGGGTGAAATGACACGTGGAATCTGGTGTCCATCAACTTTTATTTTTTCTAGGGTCCAGTATTTTAACAAATGCCTGAGAAACACAGTTCTAAGAACAATGCTTTGTATTTGTATAGCACTTAGAATTTTCCCCCAGGGACATTCACATCTACTGTGGCAATTAATTCTCATAACAACATTGTGATGAGGTAAGTAGGCAGATGTTCTCCATTTTTCTGATGAAGAAATTTGAGGCACAGAGAGGCTAAGAAACTTTACAAAAATCAGCTTGCATAGATAATTAGTGGCAAAAGAAAAAAAAGGGCATCGAAACTCAGGTATTTTGATTCTCAGCCTCTTGTTCATTCAATTAGAATAAGCTGCCTTTTCTTTTGCTTCTGAAATTCATTATCACTGTGTTACTAATATTAGTTCTTAAAGTGATTTTTGCCATGTATACATATAATCTGTTGTGTTAACCACTTGTCTTTGAGTCCTCCTACTTTCCCTGAGTAAATTTACTTGAACAGAAATGATATATCAATTCATATGTGGAAAAGTAATAAGAGGAAGGTAATAATAAAATAAATATCATGAAAACAAAACAATATTTAAATTCTATCTAGACAGAAGACTCTGCATCTGAGGCCTGCTCTTTCTTTGTAAAAAGAAGAAAAGAACCAGCGTCAGAAAGGTCAGAAAAGTGTTAAGGGCCCACTAGCACTAAATAGAGACTTTCTCCTTGCTGCAATCAGGATTGAAAAAGAATAGAAAAAGGGAAACATTCTTTGTATTCAGTATTAACATTGTGTCTATAAACTACTTAAAAATTATCTTGTAGGGCTGGCCAGTTAGCTCAGTTGGTTATAGAGCACAGCCTTATAACATCAAGATAATGGGTCTGGATCCCCATACTGACCAGCCACAAAAGAAAAAGAAAAAGAAAAAGATCTTGTGTACCACCAGTGGCACAAGTCTAGTGCTCTGTGAAAAACTGGATCAGCGGGTTCTGGCAGGCAGAATAATGGCATCATTAACTAGTACATTCCCACGTAAAGGATTTACATTTGACAGAAAAGAAATACGAAGGGTGGCATTTCCGGGTTGGCATTCAGGAAAATCAAAGATCTTGCCTGAGACTTGTTAAAGAGAGAGAGAGAAAGACAGAGAGTGAAAAAAAGCACATTCCATAAAACACAGTTTTATTCCCAAAACTGGGATGGAGAAGGTGCTCACATGCCTAGAATTGACCACTAAGTACATTCTCAGAGTCCATTTGAGTGAAGAGTGAGGTTATGGTCAAGTTGAACCATGTGAGTGCAAGCAAGGGAGGGGGCTATTAGGAAAAGTAGGGGACAAGACAAAAGGCCGGAAAGCCCCTGCCCTTGAGTCTTTGATGACCAGATGGGTGAACTCTGGGAGGAGGGGTGTGGATGGAGGAGGAGTTACTGAGGATTGAAGTGAAGCCATGACATATAAAAATAAAAGGAAACCCCCCCACAGATTCAACTATACAACTAGACAACTTTACAACTATACAACTAGACAATTTTAAACATACTGCTAATGTTTGTGCTCGACACTGTAGACACAAGCATCCACTGCTCTTCCTAGAAACCTCCCACTCCTCCCAAATCCAGACCCACCCTCCAATTAAAAGTAATGAGGTTTCCTATCTCTGTAGAAGAGGAAAAGATATGACAGGTTGTGCTAAACTGAGACAGTGAGACTTCATTTTTTTCTTTTTTACAAATCAGTGACTTTGGCTGATGTGGCTGTGCAGATTGGATCTCTTAAATTTTGGACTTTTTTGCTGTCATTCATTTGCAGGGACCTGCCTCTGGAGAGTCCTAGAGGAAAAGATCTCACAGTCTGAAGTTGATGATCCACTCCTCAGAAACTCCTTTATGGTGTGTGTGGATGAGGTCCATCCTCCACGTGTGCACGGCCTGCTGGCTTCTTAGGCTCTGTGTGGTATGGACAGAGAGAGTGAGGGAGAGAGAAAGACAGCAGACTGAGCTTCCGTGGTTGGCTATTTGGCAGCCAACCCAGACAGTTTCCTTATCTGATGACAGAGATTACTCTGATTAAACAAAGGCTGAAATGGACTAACAGGCCTGCATGTTTTTCACTCTAAGCATTGGCTTCCTTTTGAGAAATATATTCTACTTGGAAAACATATTTCATTTTAATATGTGGCACATGTAAAAAACTGAATGATTCAGATGCAGCCTCTCGAGCATTTCTGAACCTCATTCTCCTCCCCAAGGGTTAGAAGCACTGTTAGCAGTTTGGTGTGTGACCTCCAGGCATTTTTGTCTGCATTTAAATTCACAAATATGCACTTAGAAATTATATACTCATCATGTGTATGTGTGTGTGTTTATATAATGCTGTATATATTGCTCTGCAATTTCCTTTTTTTTTTTTTTTTACTTATTCATTCAAGTACCCCAGGCTCCTGAG
>NW_007727528.1:69330-69795 GCF_000696425.1 Galeopterus variegatus
ACAGATCATCTAGGCAACAAACAGAGTAATAGTTAATCTATCAGATGGAGAGAACAAACCTATGGTTATTAGAGGAGGGAAGGATAGGGGTAGGGAGAAGGGGAAGGGGAGAGATTGGATAAGGGGCATAAAGAACAAGTATGATTTATGATAATGAATATGCTAATGAAAAATAAATTTTAAAAAATGAATAAAAGACATGCCCAAGGTCACACAGCTACCTAGAGGTGGAACCTAGATCGGAACTCCAGCAGTCTAGCTTCAAAGTGGGCACCCTTAAGTACTATGCTCTATTATTATGGGCAATGACAGAAATGAAAATGTTTCTGGAGAGTTTTCATTCCTGTAGAGGGAAACGGACTATAAATATATAATTTGTCAGGCAGTGGTAAGGAGAGATGGGAACAAGCTGTGTGGGTATTAGGAGGAAGAGAGTTCCAGGCAGAGGGAACAGCAAGCGCAAAG
>NW_007727528.1:70414-78470 GCF_000696425.1 Galeopterus variegatus
ACAAGCTGTGTGGGTATTAGGAGGAAGAGAGTTCCAGGCAGAGGGAACAGCAAGCGCAAAGGCCCTGAGGCAGGAACATGCTCAGAGAGAAGGATCCAGTGTGGTTGAAGTGCACAGAGTGAGTGAAGGGTGAGAGGGAGAGTGCTGTAAGATGAGGACAGAGAGGCAGCAACAAGATCACGCAGGGCCTTGTAAAGTCATAGTAAGAAAGAGGTTTCCATGTTTAAACTGCTATGTGGTATCCCATCATATGAATGACCTGCCTATTGGTAGATATTTAGGTTGTTTCAAGATTTTCTTTATTTCAAACAAAGCTGCAGTGAACATCATCGCACATCTGTGGTTCACAACCCTGGCTGTACATTAGAATTGCCTGGAGAGCCCTAATATCTGCCAATGCCTGGCCCTACCACACTGCAGATTCTAATTTAATGGGTCCTGGTATTTTTTTTTAAAGCTCCCCAGGTGGTTCTCATGGGCAGAACATTACTGTTTTGCATGCATTTTTGTGTACCTGTATCTAAGGTGGATACTGAGAGGTGGGAATGCCGGGTTAGCAGGCACATGAATTTTAAAGATAATAGATACACACAAATTGACTTCCCAAAAGACTGTCCCAATTTATTCTTCCACCAACAGTGTAGTATCCAATTCCTCGCATCCTGGCCAACCTTGATATTATTCATATTTTTAATTGTTTCAGTCTGGCAGACAAAAAATATAGCATTTCATTGTTGCTTTAATTTGCACTTCTCTGGTCACCAGCGAGGCTGAACATCTTTTTCATGTTTATTTTTATTTCTGCATCAATAGTCTACCAGCTTACACCCTTTTCAAAGCAAAAATCCTTCTATTGTTGCTGGCAACTTAAGTGTGACATGTCTCTATCTCAACTTATATGAACCAACAAAGAAAGATCCTTGTGACCTTCTGGAAATAGGTAATGTTCCCCATTTTTCATTATGGAATCACAAAAATTCTCTGAAGACAAAACTATGCAAAACAATCCCCAGAAAGCCTTACCCCAGCCAATAATACAGGAAAGAAGATGGATTTGCTTTTACATTTTTGCAAAAAGGCCAAGTTCTCGCTTTGTGCCCATCTTGATATATATGCTTCCTTCTAATCCTAACACAATTGAAGGATATTTTGAGGGCAGGGAAGGACTCGCCCCAGTTTGTTTATGAGAGAAGATTTCCTAGTGCAGAATGGGTTATATTTGCTAACTTTGTGCCTGCTAATGGGGCAGTCGTGAGACCCTTAGCCCTGTTTAGACGTCAAGTTCTTCCTTAATGGAAACCTTGGAACACAAAAGCTCTTATTGCTAAGAATGATGAGCAAGCATTTTTTATACATGGTGGTGTGTACCTGGCCATTTAGATACCTAAAATACCACTCAGGGATGTAAGTTCAGTGGAGTTGTATTGTATGTGTGTTTAATTTATGGCAAAACAACTATTCATGTTCCCCCAAAAGAAAAAAAGTAACTGTTTTAAGTGGATCTGGAGATTCTGGCTAACACTCCACTCGATGGTCATGAGCGTGGATGGGAATGTCACTCCCGTTCCTTCTATGTGAGACCAGAGCACCGTTCCAGATACCATGATTCCTAAACACAGCCCAGTACTTCAGCTGGTGCTCAGTCCGAGAAACAGTCACTTCTTCCAGTGCTGGGAATGTTGACTGGTTGTGTCGGGACTGATCAACATACTGTGGGTGAGTCTCTAACAGGAAGCCCTCCCAGGCATGCTTCCAAGATGAAGTCTGATTATACTCAAAACTCACCTATGCCCTGACATGAGAACCTCACCTCTGAGTAGGATGCAGCTCCATCGTACTCCCAGGGTCATCTGAGAGTGTCACTTGTCATCTTTATGGTAGAGAACACTTGTCTTCCTCACACTCAAGCTTTGTCATGGTCAATTGCTTTTGCTGCTAAGGAAGTTGCACCAAATTCCGCAGAGCATCAGATATGGGACCATGAGCCTGACCACGAGGAGGAGGAGGACACTTGGGAGGTATGTAAACTTTCTAGGGAGTAGGGGGGAAGCAGCAATAATTGAAGCATGTAACAGGTATCTTAGGGATATAAAAAAGTCTTGTTTTGTGGCATATTCCCACACAGGCAGGAATGTTCTCTCTTAAGTGCAAAGCCCCAGAATAGTGGGTCTGCAACTTTAGAATACTTAGAACGATTTTTTGGGAGTAAGGGTGTTTGTGGTAATGCATGTCTCAGGACCACTCAGGGTCTTGACTTGGGCTCAGGAATCTGCATTTTTACAACCACCCCAGCTGAGTCTGTCATTGGTGACCCTGAGATCTGTACTTTGAGAAACATGACTAGAATAACCTAACCTTGCTTTGAATCCTCAAGGCACCAGCAGAAAGGAAAAGCCCGCAGACATATTGATTTAGGCTGGAGACTTAGTTACTAGGATTGATAAATAGACTGCTACAATATTTAAATGTTTCACCTGTGTGATTCATTTCTCCACTTTTCCTAGTAACTTGAAGGTGAGAATTTTCTGACTTTAAGAGACTGAAAGTTTTTGATTCCATTTGGACCAGAACACTTCTCTTCTGTCAAGGCAACATTCTATCCAAAGCTGTTGAATATTTCAGTTCAATGATTCCCAGCTTTTATGAATTTAATGTCATAATATTCCACCTTTCTTTGCCCCAACCATTGTGTGGTTTACATAGATATCCTCTAAAATTAGGATGAATGAGTACTTTTTATGAGTTTGGGTAAGACTATTATGATCTGAGACTATTTTAAGAAGTAAACTACCTGGGATTTCAACCATTTGAGTGGGATAACAGGTTGCAAAATCTCTCACATTCTTTTTGATAAGGATAAGAAAAATTTTTTTTGGAGGCTGGCTGGTATGGGGATCCAAACCCTTGACCTAAGTGTTATAATACCGCACTGTAACCAACTGAGCTAACTGGCCAGCCCCAAGAATAATTTTTAATTAAATTTTTTTTTAATTTAAAAAATATATTTATTTATTGTTATTGTTTTTACGTTCTAAGTTTTTAGAAGGTAGGGACTTTATAATTGTTAAAAGGCAGTGATTTACTTCAGAAGTATTTTTTTTTTTTTTTGTGACCGGTAAGGGGATCACAACCCTTGGTGGGGTGTCGTCCGTACCACGCTCAGCCAGTGAGCACACCGGCCATTCCTATATAGGATCCGAACCTGCGGCCTTGCCGCTCCCAGCGCCGCTCTCTCCCGAGTGAGCCATGGGTTCGGCCTAGAAGTATTTTTTTTTTAAAGATGACCGGTAAGGGGATCTTAACCCTTGGCTTGGTGTTGTCAGTACCAGGCTCTCCCAAGTGAGCCACGGGCCAGTCAGAAGTATTTTTTAATGAAACTCAAGAAACTCACATATACATGGCTTTTTGGCTCATCTTCAGGCTTGGCTTCCTCTAAGGCAGAGTTTTCCAGCCCCTCTGTGGAAGTGTGTCTGCTAGGCAGTAATTTCATTCCCCTCCTTGGCATGATGAGTTTGCTGATGTAAATGAAAACTGAACACTCTGTTAATGGCCTCCATTACTGTGTTCTCCCTTTTGGACTTTGGAGGGAAGTTTGCCAGGGTTTGACAAACAGTGTTCAGTAGATCACCTGCATCTGAATCTCCAGGGTGGCAGTGGGGAGCTGAAAAATGCAGATTCCTAGGCCTGGCTTCTGATTTAGCCACTTGGGATCTTTTCAGGTGGGGCTTGGATGCCAACTTCTTTTAAACCTCTCCAAGTAACTCTTAGGTAGCCCCAAGTTTGGGAAATTTTGCGTTAGAAGTTTCACATTGCCACCAATTCCTCCAGTAAACTAGGGTTGGGAAATTTTATTTCAAAGGATTACTGAGAAATTGGCCATGTTATNTTCCAGCCCCTCTGTGGAAGTGTGTCTGCTAGGCAGTAATTTCATTCCCCTCCTTGGCATGATGAGTTTGCTGATGTAAATGAAAACTGAACACTCTGTTAATGGCCTCCATTACTGTGTTCTCCCTTTTGGACTTTGGAGGGAAGTTTGCCAGGGTTTGACAAACAGTGTTCAGTAGATCACCTGCATCTGAATCTCCAGGGTGGCAGTGGGGAGCTGAAAAATGCAGATTCCTAGGCCTGGCTTCTGATTTAGCCACTTGGGATCTTTTCAGGTGGGGCTTGGATGCCAACTTCTTTTAAACCTCTCCAAGTAACTCTTAGGTAGCCCCAAGTTTGGGAAATTTTGCGTTAGAAGTTTCACATTGCCACCAATTCCTCCAGTAAACTAGGGTTGGGAAATTTTATTTCAAAGGATTACTGAGAAATTGGCCATGTTATCTGACTTAATGAAAGACAGAATTGATTTCACCATGTGAATTCTCTAAAGGCTAGTTCCTCTCTCTCTCTCTCTCTGCATGTGTGTGTGTCCCTGTCGCTCTCTCTCTTGCCTGTATGTACATATGACAAAGCCTTTAAATTTGAGATTTTCCATGGGATTCTAACTCTGAAAAACTTTTGTTGTCTTTGATAATATGGAAGAAAAGTATATAAAATAGATCTGACCTTACTGATGGGAAAATAATACTATGCTCATTTTACAGATAGGGAAATTTAGGCACAGAGATTTAATAACTTGCCCAGATGGTCTGTGTGGCAGAACTGGGATTTGAATCCTAAAACTGGTGCTAAAGTCCAGGCTCTAACCACTCAGAACACTGCCTCTTAAGAAGAAGGGATGGAGAGGTGACTCCCTCTCATATATTTATTCCTACTAAGAAATCTTTAATCACAAACATACACATACCAAAGCTTCCTCTCCATATAGAAACATTTATATTAAGGATGGAGAAAAGTCCCCATATATGAAGACTTCTGGATGCCTTATACAACTTCTCAGATGGTATATCCTGGGCAGACTGATCTTTGAAAGTCAAAATGGTCCACCGGAGACTGCAAAGTAGATGATGTCTAGGCTGCAAAGCTGGTTTTTGTTTTGTTTTGTTGTTGACCCCCACCATGTGAATTGGTTATCAATATCTAAAATTTAGGAGATTTTACACAAAAGCTCAGATTTCCAAACCTTCTTAAAAAATGGGCCCCAAGGGGCCTGCATGCTAAGTGATAACAATTGGAACAGAGGGGTGGCGGCTCCCATTAAACTGTGCTCTCCAGTTTACCACAGTCCCCACTGCTCCCTATTGTCCTGTATCCAAGCCACTTCATTCATGTATGCTCCCTGCCTGAACCCTGCAGTCCTTTGACTTTGTGACCCTTAGCCCTGCCTCATTACATGTTTTTATAGGTTGAAACTTCACCGCTCCATTCCCACGTAAATGAAATCCTGGAGTTAACCACAAAGTGAGATAATTTACTGGCCTTTGTTACTGAGTGTACTAGAAGGGACACATTGACTTAGAGATAGTGCAAAGTTGTGGTTGAGAACACAGCCTAAAGAGCCTTACTATCCTGGGTTTAAACCCTACCTTTCCCACTAACTAGCTGTGAGATGTTAGACAAGTCACTTCATCTCTCTGAACCTCAGTTTCCTCATCTGCAAAATGGGGATAATAATACTCCTACCTCATGGGGTTACTGTGAGGATCAAATGAGGATTAATTCATAAAAGAGCTTAGAATAATGCCTGGCATATGGTAAGGTCTATGTCAATGTCAGCTGCTATTACAACCCACTTAACTCAAACACTAATCTGAGCAATATGTACTTGTATTTTCACAAGTCCCCAGGAGTTAAGCCAAGACTTGGTCTCATTTCCTTGGAATGTTGTCCTTTCAGCTTGGCTCATGGGTACAAAGGCTCGAGCTCTATTTAATGGCATCTTAAGTTCTGAGGTTCTCTCCCAGTAATGTTGATAACAACAATAATAATAACAGGTCTAATAAATGGTTTGCATTTTTTTTGTGCACCAACTAAGGAACAGATGCCAGGCTATACACATTCTGTGGCTTGTCTTATTAACTTTTACAACAGCTTTATTACATGAGTACTATTGTAACCTCCATTACAGCTGAGAAAACTGAGGTTTGGGAGGTGAAATGATTGACCAAAGGTCTCACAGTTAGTAAGTGATAGAGGGATACCTAGGTCCAAGCAGCCTGGTGCCAAACCTGCACTATTAACTCCATACTCTATGGCCCCTGCTGACACATACACAAGCACATTATGCCTTCTTTTAAGAATAAAGTCAGGTGCATTCTCATCTATTCTCTGTCTTCCCCTTTACCAGCCAAAATCGTCAAATTTGCCATCCTGCAAGCAGGAAACCTTGAGTTTCCTTTGATGTTTAGTGTCATTTTCTCCTCTCTTTAGACAAACCCCCTATTTTTCCTGTGACACATCCCGTTTTCACATCTCCCCTTCCATCCAGCTGCCATTGATTGCTGCTGGGTCTGACTTGTCTGATAGGAAGGTGATCGACCGTGACATCTGCTACCCTCTTTGTTGCTAAGGTTGGTTTGGTTGATCTGGCTGGCCAAAAGATGTCCCCTTCTTCCCTCACTCATTTGGGTGAGCTTCTTTTGTCAACCAAGTCAAAGAGTGTGACCTTCTCAGCTTGAGGGGCATAGTACTTCTGTGCAGGGTGCAAGAGTAGTTGTACTGCTCTGGCAGAAAAGCGAAAAGATTTTCTAGCATTCTTATCTGTCTTGCCAGGAGTTACACAGCGAGACAGAGACGGATCTGAACTTGTCATTTCCGGGTCTGGGTTGTCCATCACATCACTTTGCCCTTCGTCAAATCCCTGATGGAAAGTGTCATTGATTCTAGCAGATGAAACCCATCTCAGCTGGTTAGAGAAATCAGAATAAATTTGTCTCAGTCCAGAGGGAAACAGCACCACCCAATACCAAAAACATGTGGTGACCCTTCTGCCCTTGAACTAAGAACAATTAGGCTAGTTTAATGCAAAATCTTGCAGGATATCATTTAGCAGATCACATGGCTAGGCACAGCAAGTAACAACGCTAAATATCCCATTTACTCTCTTACATTTTCCAACCTCTTACAGTTAGGTGGGGCTATTGGACTGGCGTTAGTCAATTAATGTGAGCCTAAGTGACATTTGTCACTCCTGGCCTGAGGCAGTGAAAAGTCCATGTGGGAGTCTCTGATCTTCTCCCCTGGCCTTAGCCTGAGGACACTTCATGTTCTAGATCAGAGGTTGGCAAACTACAAGCCACAGACAAGATGCCTGTTTTTGTCAATAAAGTTTTATTGGAACACAGTCACACCTGTTCATTTACATATTGTCTATGGCTGCTTTCAGGCTAAAATGGCAGAGCTACGTTGTTGTGACAGAGCCCATGATAGAGATTATACGGCCTGCAAGGCTTAAGATATTTACTCTCTCCTGCTTACAGAAAGTTTGTTGACCCCTTTTCCAGACAGAGCAGCTACAAGATGGTGGTGGTTTGGATAGCTTGGGACCCTGAATAACTGTGTGGAGGAGACACCTTCCACCGACCTACATGGTCCAAGGAATGCCAGTGAAGCAAACATGAAAACCCTTTTGTTTGGAGTTGTTTGTTCCTAGAGCATAACCTAACCTAACCTGTCCTAATAGATTCCGATGGCATTCAAGAAAAGGCATTTTACATTGGGAGGGATTCAGCAAGCTACTTACTTCCTTGTGAAGTGAACTACACAAGAAATGCCGATGATGAGAAGGCCAATGACGATGGAGGCGATGGCCACCCACTTGGCATTCCGCCCAAGCCGCCTGGATCCTTCAAAGTCTCCATCATTGTAGCTGTTCAGAGACTGGGAGACACAAGGGAAGAGCGAGGCGATGGCCACCCACTTGGCATTCCGCCCAAGCCGCCTGGATCCTTCAAAGTCTCCATCGTTGTAGCTGTTCAGAGACTGGGAGACACAAGGGAAGAGTTGGTGATGACAGACAACCCACAAGGAAAGGCATGGGGATTCTCAGGCTCTCCTCACTAAGAGCCCACAGGTGCCTTTGCTCATCATGCCAGGCTGCTGAGCAAGCAACATGGTTATCATCTCCTCCAGGAAGCCTTCCCTAAACCCCATGGCTGATGCCTCTATATTT
>NW_007727528.1:79343-89725 GCF_000696425.1 Galeopterus variegatus
GTGGCTGCTTTTGTGCTACAAAGACAAAGTTGAATAGTTGGGACAGAGTCCATAGGGTTTGCAAGGCCTCAAAGATTTACTAGTTGGCTTTTTACAGAAAAAGTTCACCTACTCCATCAGAAGGTCCAGTCCATGAGGTCAGGGATCTTGGCTGAATTGCTTATCTCTATATCCAAGCCAAAGATGTCATGCAACACCTACTGACAGGGTTCTCCCAGCTGTAAAATACTGCAACACTTTTGTACTGGTTGATAAATAGTAGCTAGCTTGAGGCTTGTCCCCCTTCCCCAATGTCTTGATCATCCTGGCTCCTCCTCTGAGTTCCCCCAGACTTGCCCAAGATCCAGCTACTTAAGGGTTATAATGGGGCTTAGTGGAGCTTCTTGACTCTGTGCCCATGCCAAACTTGTTAAATATTTAAATATCATCCTTGTTGCTAGTACTTTGAGTAATGTCTGGCATGTTGTAGGAGCTCAAGAATTGTGTATTGAGTAAACGGGTGAATGAATATGCCTATTTCTCCGCAGAATGTAGGTTCATTGAGGGTATCGCGGAGTTCCCCAGGACCTAGCCCACTGCCAGGCAAAGAAGAGGTCCTCAGAGAAAGCTTGCTGCTGAGCCAAGGGCCAGATGCTGTTCTTCTCCCTTATAACAAGCCCTCTTTATCATCTCGCTGCTATGACTCACGCAGAGGTCATGCTGCCAGCCAAAGACTGGAAATATGTATTCGGGCCAGATGCTGTTCTTCTCCCTTATAACAAGCCCTCTTTATCATCTCGCTGCTATGACTCATGCAGAGGTCATGCTGCCAGCCAAAGACTGGAAATATGTATTCGGAATTATGTACAGAGAGACCCCATCAATGCTGTGAATTGTAGATTTCATTGGGAACCTCTATTCTTGTTTCTGAAATCACAGCACTTCGGTAATAATTGCTCCTTTTCCTGGACTGTTAAGGGGATTAGGTGTATGCAGACAATTACAAGCCAGACAAATACCCAGTATACTACAGAGCATTCTTCTTCCGGAACCTTCCATTAATTCTTGGATCCAGGCCACTGTAGTCAGCAACAGGCCAGGAGACTCAGCAATGAAGAGGACTTGCTTTCAGGCCTCTTGTGTGAATGAGAGAGTGAGAACCTGAGACACTGTCAGGGACTTTAGGCATGGTGAGTTCCACAACCCTGAGTCCCGAATTCTGGAGTTCTTGACCCTCGGGGCCCATTAGAACCACCTGGGTAGTTAAAAAGCAAACAAACAGGTGTCTGGGCTCTGGAGAGATTCTGATCTAACTGGTGTGGGAACCAGACAACATATTTTTTTTTGTGTGTGATTTTTTTTATTATTGTAAAATATGCATAAAATCTGCCATTTTAACCATTTCTAAGAGTACAGTTCAGTGGCATTGAGTACATTTACACTGTTGTGCAAACATCACCACCATCTACTTCCAGAACTTTTTCATCTCCTCAAACTGAAACTCTATATGTGCTCAACACTGACTCTTTCCTATCTCCCTGCCCTTGACAACCACCATTTGACTTTTTGACTCTATGGATTTGACTATTCTGGGTAACTCATATAAGTAGAATCATATAATATTCATCCTTTTGTGACTGGCTTCTTTCACTTAGCATA
Organism: Galeopterus variegatus; assembly: GCF_000696425.1. Taxonomy (NCBI): domain Eukaryota; kingdom Metazoa; phylum Chordata; class Mammalia; order Dermoptera; family Cynocephalidae; genus Galeopterus; species Galeopterus variegatus. The sequence continues at coordinate 80,982 of NW_007727528.1, forward strand.
ATGTCTTCAAGTTCCATCCATGTTGATGCATATGTCAGGATTTTCTTCCTTTTTAAGGCTGAATAATATTCCATCATATGGATATTTTATATTTTGCTTATCCATTCATCTGTCAATGAGCACTTGGGTTGCTTCCACATTATTATTTTTTTAAGCTTCACAGGATTGAACACCTCTGGTCTAGGCAGGTATCTTTAATGTCCTGCAAGGTCAAGATGCTTCCCATTTTTAAATTTATCCCAAGGAAGTGTGTAACAGAGCATGGACCCTAAACTCAGAGAGAACTGAGTTTTAATTCCAGGTCTTATCAGTTGTGAGAGCTAGGGCAAGTTCTAAACCTTTCTAAGCCTCAGTATCCTTGTCTGTAAATTGGGAGCAATAGTAATAGCACCAACTCCATATTGGAGGATCCAATGAATTAATGCATAGAAAGTAGCTAATACTAAACCAGCACATAGCATATGCTCAATAAAGGGCAGCTTTTACTGTGAGTTGCCACTACTTGTCTTGTTCTTATTCTAACGCTGAGATCTTTGGGGTGCAACAGAATCATCTCTACCTCTTGCTGGATCAGAATCTTTGGGGACCTAAGTTTGAGAAGCTGCTTTAGAGGCTTCACTATCAAAGTCACTGCATAGAATATTAGGACCCCAAATTCTGACTTCATAGTGCAGTTTAGAATCTGTAGATCCAGACCCTCCCAAACAGATTAGTCTACTGTGTGTTACCTTGGAAAACACAGTTCTGAGATTAGTCATGGCTTGATGCATTTGTGTTGCTGAAACGAGAGAAGAAACGAGACCCTCTTTCTTCCCAAACAATGTCAGCTCCTGGCTGTTTAGGTGAAAAAACAATTTCATGTTCTCAGAAGCAGTGACCAAAAAAGTGGGAAGAACAGCCAGTCTGTGCCATATTGAAGGGTATGTCTATCATCCGTGCATTGCCCATGAGCTCAGATGAGATGGGCTCCTCAGGCAATTTGAGTTGTTTGGTGCAGGTCAGTGGAGCCTTGTGGGTGACCTGGCTGAAGGGGATTTGGGTGCAAACCAGTGGCTAATCCTGACCCACTTTCATTACCTGCTGCCAGTCTGGCATCTTGTATGTGACCCTCCTCTCGTCAAACCACAATCTTTCCAGGGCTCATCAGGAAGACTTTGAGTGAGTCCAGGAATGGGGCTGCTGTTGGCTTGAAAAACAGACGAAAAGCCTCTTTTAGTATCGAGAGTGGACTTTCCTCTCTCCGTGAGTCCTCTTCTGAATCTGTTTCCTCTCCTGGTTCTTGGAAAAGGGGCTACCTATGGTAAATCTGCTGGATAAATGTAAGAAGATGGGGGGAGGGATGAGGTGGGAGACTTCAGAACTCTCAAGTTCCATTCTGAAGGACTTCAGTGGCTGGGGGTCTTGGGCATAAGGGTTGAGGACTAACAACGAAGCAGAAGGAATTCCCCCCCACAATATGTCAGCTGTAATTTTTTTCCTCTTCCAATTGGAATGTCATACTGAGAGTCTCCTGGCAGATGTGACAGACTGAAGTGGTAGAAATGGGTTTTAGAGAAAATGCATTGTTTATAAATCTTTTTCTGAAGAGCTTAGAATGCAAACTATCCATCTGGTGTGGAAGAAATAGAAAGAAATGGGATGGCTTTAGATACTCAAAATGTATACGATCTTATTTGTTCTTTTAAAAATTACTAGGGCAATTTGTGAACATGTAAAGCATTCAAATACTATAGAAACACATGCAAAAAAACAAAAAATATCAAAGCTATTCCCTTAATCTTATTCCCAGAGGTAAGCCTGTTGGCAATTTAGTGCATTTGCTTCTAGATTTTTTTCTTTTCCCGTGAACAGTATGAAAACTGACACTTTCTCCTGTTTCCATTATGACTAAGCACATTCCTATCACAGTCAGGAGAAAGAAACAGCAATTTGCACCCTGAGATAAACCAAAAGTAACAGAGTCAATCTGTCTAGTCTTGATCCTTCAAATATTAAAACCTCGAGTATTTCTTATAAATCTTGGCAAAGACAACTTTATCCCTGCCTTTTCCAATGTTGATATCTAAACACGGTTAGTTCCTTTGTGGGTACTGTGATCTGTTGAGAAAGATGCTGTTTTGTTTTGTTTTTACCATGAACTGTCTAATGTAAAACACGGTAAACTTGGCGACCTTGCACTGGTTTTCTTTAAATACTTGTGTTGTTCTTAGCTTGTCCTTTTAGAGTTGGGCTCCCTTGCATTTCTTCTCAAGTAAAACTTTATTTTCTTTTCTAAGTGTTTTGGCCTCTGAGTCTTTCTTCGATAAAATAATAATGTTAACAGATAACATTTATTCAGCATTTATTATGTGCCAGGCACTGTGTTCAATACTTTTCCAGGATTATTTTATTAGTCCTCATAACAACTCTGTGAGGTAGGTGCTTTACTGTTTCCATTGCACTGATGGAAAATTGAGGCACAGAGAAGTTAAAGCAATTTGCCCAGTCATATAGCTGGTTTGGTAGCGATTACACTCCCTCTGCCTAGAGCTTTTTGTTTTCTGTCTTCTCTTTGCTCCAAAAATCTGAACAGTATCGTACTACCCTTGCTCTACTACTTGCTTTCTTCCACTTAGTATAGGGTGGGCAACTTTCCAAGCCAGTGCTCCTAGGTCTGTCTCATTTCTTTCCCCATTCACGATTTCAAATACTGATAGACTTCCTAATGCTGCATTGTCTTTGTATTCTTGTGGAAAATCTTAATTTGTTATGGCGCAATCTTTTCTTTGTCACTTTCTATTTTCAAATAGCTTCAAACTTACAGAAATGTTGCAAGTATAGTTGTCTCCTTTTAATGACTTCACGATAGTCAATTTAAATGGTCACACCCCACGTATAGACATTTCAGTTATATAAAGTTTGTTGTTGTTGCAAATTACATAACATGCTGCAGTGGATATCCTTATTCATATATATATATATATATATATATAATTTGCATACATTTGAGCATCTCTTTAGGGTGGATTCCTAGGAATGGGATTGATAAGTCAAAGAGTATATGGATTTACATTTGGAGAGGTAGAGTCAAATTGCCCTGCAAAAATGTTACACAAATTTACTCTTCCACCAATGGCATTTAAGTGCCCTTTTCCCCACATCCTTGCCAATAATGTATATGATCAATCTATTTTTTTTTCTTATTCTGATGGATGAAAAAGAATTTCAAAATAACTTTCTTTTAGTTAATGGTGAGGTTAAGTCATCTGTTCATATTTCAGATCTCAGCTCCTAAGTTACGTCCTCTAAAAATTACTTATTGAGCACCAACTATGTGCCCTCATAGAGCTTGCATTCTAGTAGAGACTGAAAATAAATAAGTAAACATGCAAATAACCAAGATAACTGCAGAATATTATAAATGCAAGAAAAATAGGGTGGAGGAGGGGGCTGTCTCTGAGGTAGGAGCATGAAGACTGAGATCTGAAGCTCTGAGAGGAGCCAGGTCTGCAGAGAGCAGGGGAAGAGGATGCCTGCCAGGGAGAACAGCAGGAGCAAAGGTCTGGAGGTAAGAAAGAACTTTTTATTGAAAGTCCCTAAGAAAATCCAGTGAGGCTGAGATGTAGGAGCAAGAGACAGATGGAGACAGACAGACAGAGAGAGATGAGATGAGGCCAGAGGAGAAGCCTCACATGATCATGGGTTATCATATTAAAATAATAGTTAATATTCATTGAGTATCTATTCTGTGCCAGGCCCTGGACTAACCATGTTATGTGCATCGGATAATTGAATTATTGCAATAACCCTCGTGAAAATAAAAATCATTTTACAGATGAGGAAACTGAGACTCAGAGAGAGAAGCAAATAATGTTTCTGCCTTCAAAGGCAACTTTCTAAGGGGTCTACAAAGTTAAGCAAAAGATAGTGAATTCATTGACAAAGCTCTTACAATAACTACTTTATCATGTCCAGAAGAACCTAAGAGCTAGATTTAATGTACTGTTTGATGCACTGGCACCATGTAGCTGACTTGATCCTAATTTAATAAAAATTTGCCCACTATAAAGAAAATAGGGCAAATATATCTCTAAGCTGTGTTACTGATCTTACTGTTGAAAATTCATTCATTTTCTTTGTGCTTGCCCGCTGTCAAATTTCCACATTCGCTCTCAAGCAAAATTAGCCCTCAAACACAAAATAATAACAATGGAAGACACTGTCAGTTATTTTTTATTGTAGCTTCCTCGTCATTCTGGATTAAATGAGTTCATATACGTAAAGTGCTTAGAATAGTGCCTGGGAATTAGTATGAATAAGCATTAGCCATTACTGATATTACTATTATTATAACAACATATGCTGATCGATGAAGGTGACAAAAATGAGCTATTAAATATACTTTTGTATGCTCCACATTCCCCTTACCCAATGCCCGGTGTTAAGACAAAACAGATCTCAATAAAAACCAAGAATCCTTCCATTAAATCCCCCTCTTCCTTGGAATGGCACAGAAGGCATATTTCTGCCACCTGGGACAGGTAACACAGTGAAGCCTGAGCAGCTGGTAACATCTTAGCGTGGAGTAGCTTTTCTGGAAAGTTCCTGATATCTGACGATATCTGATATCACTTGTGCACAGGATGGGATTGGCACCCTGTGTGACATCAGCTTTAAACTATTCCTTGGCTCCCCATTGCCCTTGGAGAGACTTACAGTCTTAGTTATGGCCTTGCCAACCCTGCCTGCTCCTCTAGCCTCACTGGGAACTTTCCTCCTTGCCCACCGTCTCCTCTTTCCTGCCCACCCCATCCCTGCCTCTGTCTTCATCTGGGTCATTTCCTCTGCTGGAACCCTCCTGGCTCTCTGTCTCACATGGCTGGCACCTGCTCATTTCTCTGTTCTTGCTTACATTTCGACTTCCCCAGGGCAGCCCTATCAGAACCCACATCTTAAGTAGGTCCCCTGACCATGGGCAGTAGGCTCTGACTCAGCCCCGGGTTGTTTCCTTCATGGCTCTTGACATGAGTCACCATTACTTTATTCAGTTACCTGTTGACCTTTGGGAGTTTGTCTCTGCCCCTGCTCAAGAGCTCCACGAGGGCAGAGACTATGTCTCTTTCTATTCACCACTTGACGACACTGAGCATTCCCTCAATATTTCTAATAAAAAAAGAAAAAAAACTCATATAGCCAGATTTTAATTTTCCAACTTACAGTCGTGCTTTGTTTGGAAACAGCCTTCTTGCCCACACATTTGGACAGTTGATGGTTGCTATTATGTACGAAGAACATTTGGTTGACCAAACAGATGAAGCTTTATTTTTCTGTGACCCTAAAGTGATTAATTCTGTTAATTATCTGATTTTTTTTGTCCCCCACACTACTGAAATATCAATATACAGATCTGGAAGATTAGATTAATTTTTTAGCTTTCACTTGATTTTGTATGAGAGTCCTGTAGACAGGACTCCATTGGGATCTTAGGTTTCTCAAAGTCAAGAGCTATTAGTATCCTCCAATTGTTTTATTATTATTATTTTTAAAATTTTTTTCCTTTTTGTCTTTTTTACTGACTGGTAACAGGATCGCAACCCTCGGTGTTGCTCCCGCACCGTGCTCAGCCAGTGAGCGGGAACCGGTCTCCACATGGGATCCGAACCCTTGGCGGGAGCGCCGCCGCGCTCCCAAGCGGCGCACTCTCCAGTGTGCCACCGGGCCGGCCCCTCCAATTGTTTTATAAAGTGGGGAATCCTCTATGAGACTTAAGTTTGGGGACTATCACCTAACACTGGTCTTAGGTATTAGGATTCTTTCCCTAATCCCTAAGGCACTGTGCAGAGGTTAGTGTGCAGGCTCTGAGCCAGTCTGCTTGGGTTCCATCCCAGCTCTGCTACTTCTTCGTGCAATCTTGAGCAAGTTACCTAACTTCTTGGTGCCTTGGCCTCTGCTTCCATAAATGGCATGATGATAAAAGAACTACCTATTTCTTAGAATTTCCAGGCCTAAGAAAATTGAAAACAGATGTTTATACAAAAAACTTGTACACAAAAGTTCATGACAGTGTTATCTGCAAGAGCCAAGAAATGGAATCAACCCAAATGCCCATCAATGAATAAATGGAAAAATGAAATGTAGTATATCCATACAGTAGAATATTATTTGGACTTAAAAAGAAGGAAAAAGAGCCAAGAAATGGAATCAACCCAAATGCCCATCAATGAATAAATGGAAAAATGAAATGTGGTATATCCATACAGTAGAATATTATTTGGCCTTAAAAAGAAGGAAGTACTGATACATGGTACAACATGGATAAACCTCGAAATCATGACGCTAAGTGAAAGAAGCCAGATGTGAAAGATCACACAATGCATGATTCCATTTATATGAATCCAAAATAGGTAAATCCATAGACAGAAAGTAGATTAATGGTTGTCAGGGGCTTTGGAGGGTAGGAAGAAGGGGAGATGGGGAGTGGTTGCCAATGGGTATGGGATTTTTTTGGGGGGTGGTGAAAATTTATTGGAATTAGATAGCAGTGCTGGTTGCACATTCTTTTGAATATATTAAAAACCACTGAGCTGTATGTTTTTTTTTTTTTTTTTAAAGCAAGGCCCAGTGACAGAGCTTTTGCATCTTGAGGGCTCCAATGACTAACAGTGGTTCCCAGAGAGGTTGGTGGTGCCTTGTGAGAGATGGTGGCAGGGCTTTGAGGCAGCTTGGGGGTGCCTGACGGTTACCGCAGTGACCACTGGAAGAAGCAGCCAAGCCATGCAGATGTTACAGTTAGCAGATTAGACTTTTGCACGAGCATGTGAGAAACACCCCCTAAAAGCAGAGAAAGGAGTTTTGCAGGGAGTTGACTAAGCAGGAAAGGACAGGAACCAGTAAAACCTGGGCTATTATTTATTAATGTAAATTTCCAGATCATTAATGCCTAGGGAAGCTGAGACTCAGACAAAATAGACCCTGCTTCTTCAATGATCAAATTAGCTTTGAGTAGTTGTTGCAGTTTGCAGTGAGGGTTGAAGTAAGAATAAACTGAGAATTGGTGCTAAATGTGGGAGCAGGTTGGACTGAGACCAGGCAAAGTAATGGTTTAAGAGCTCTTGTGGGACACCCCACTGGGTAACAGAAGCCCTAGCTCTCTATCATGTGGCCTATCCTAGGATTCCATCCTGGGGGAGTTACATACATTTTAAGTGGATGACACAGACAACATAGCATATGTTCATGGAAGCTTGTTTCCTCCCCAGGTCCTTTGCACATCCAGTCCTGCCTAGATCTTTCTATGATTGCCTTCTCATCCTTCAGCCTCTGCTGACTGCCCTCTCTAAAGCAGAATCTCTCTCCATCACCTGCCTCCACTAGTCCTTCCCCCTCAGACCTCCCTGTTTATTCTCTTCACGGTGTTTATCACTTTCTGAAATGATCTTGTTTATCTGCTTCCTTGTGTATAGCCTGTCTCCCCAACTTGGATATAAGTTCCTGGAAAGCCAAGACCTAGGCTGTCTCATTTGACAAGCAGGGGGTAGGTTGTGGTTTCCAGTGCTGCCCATGGAGGGATGGACAAGCCTGTCCAATTTCAGGTCAGAGTGTTAGCAAGCCTCTTTCTCATTTCTTTATTTCCTTTGTCTTATTTCTCAACTGGTTCAGAATTCTTGGGGGGAAGAAGAGTGGTTAATTCACTGACTCAACATGGAGGCCACCTCTAGTCACTGAGAACACAAAATGTCAGCTGTACAAAACTTGCATTTACCTCCAGGGCCACCATAGTGCTCGACACATAGTAGGTGTTCAAAAATTGTTGAATGAATAAAGGAATGAGTGAGTATGGGAGAAACTCCCACCCTGCTTTCTACTCTTGAGGAGTGGTGGCAGGAAGATTCCCAGGTGTTCCGGGACCTTCTTTGAGGAGATCACATGTCTGTTGCACTGAAGTGTTGCTTCTTCATGTTGGCTTTAAGCTCTCCTTCCTCATCTGAATTCTCTCTCCTAGCATTTCCCTTTAAACTTCAGAGCCAACTGCCACCCCAACCAGCTTTTTACTGAAGAGACAGTGCAGCTCTAGGGGAAAGATCATAAACCACACGTCTTTCAAAAACATGAAGAATTGACCTCAGGAGCATCGGGTGCCCCTTATGTGGTTGGGAGACAGAACCACCACGGGAGCTTCCATTAGTGGAGGCAGAGAAAGAGCTACTTCTTACCATTTCAGGCTAAAAAATCCCACTGGAATCAGAACAAAAACAACAGAACTGTTGATGTTTTTCAAGCATTTACTTTGTGACAGGAACTGTGTTAAGCTGTTGTTTCTCTGTCCTTAGAGATTTTCAAGATTAGAATAAAACAGCATTTGTCTTGGGTTAACTAAAGGGCTGACCATTTCATATGATTTAGAGCAAGGATCACCTCCTGGGATGCAGAAGAATGAACCTTGTCCTCCTACTTGCCAAAGATTTTTTCTTTTTATCATCTTTAGAAAAATGCTTATTTCTAACTGGAAATGAGCTCTAAACATTTTTTAAATAAAAAATTTGGAAAATATTAAAAACTTATTATAAGAATATTTGAAACTAGAATAGCAGAGATTTATCAAGTACTTTGCGGGCCGAGCCCGTGGCGCACTCGGGAGAGTGCGGTGCTGTGAGCGCAGCAGCGCTCCCGCTGCGGGTTCGGATCCTATATAGGGATGACCGGCGCGCTCACAGCACTCACTGGCTGAGCGTGGTGCGGCCGGTCTCAAAAAGGACAAAAAAAAA
>NW_007727528.1:90162-91101 GCF_000696425.1 Galeopterus variegatus
CCGGTCTCAAAAAGGACAAAAAAAAAAAAAAAAAAGGACTTTGCATGTTATCCCATTCGATTCACATAACAGTCCCTTGGAGGTAGGTGATATTGTTTCCAATTTACAGAGGAGAAAACTGAAGCTCAGATCAGGTAACTTGATCAATGTCACATAACAATAAGCAGGAGAGCCAGGATTCAAACCGTGGTGGGCCTGATAATAGAGTTTGTGCTCTTAACCTGTACATTACAATTGTCTATAATCCTGCCACTGAGAGAAAAATCATTGCAGACATTTGGGCATACTTTCTAGGCTTTTCTACCCCATGCCTGTTTATGCATATATATACATATAGGTGTGTTGGGTACTTTCAATTGATAAAGAATGTGGAATCTCACTGCACATACAATTTTGTATTCTGTCCTGTTTTTCCATTTGATTCTTTACACTATTTCCCTGTATTATAAAAATTCTTCAAAAACCTGATTCTAACAGTGCTATAATATTCCATGTTGTAAATAGACGTTTCATGATTTACCTAGTCAATCTCCTATGTTGAAATCAATATTTATGTCACTCTCAAATTTTTCAAATGTATAACAACAACAAATATTAATTAAGCAGTTACTCTGTGCTAGGCACCATGCTGCACATTTATTAACTGATTTTATCATTTACTACATAAGTATTTACATCTAATGTGCAATATTATGCCTTTCCATTTAAAGTTTAAAAATTTTAATCTCTTGGTGAAGCTTTCTTTGTATGCATCTTGCGTGTTTCCTAAGTTTGTTTCTGGTATTAATTTTTTTTTTGCTTTTGTGAATATGTCAATATTCTGATCTGTTGAGTTGCCAATACTGAAATCCTAATTTTAGAATGCGTTCCCTTTTCTTCAAACTACCTCTTCTCTCTTTCAAAGACATCCTTGTTTTCTTTATCCCTTTATCTGTAGTA
>NW_007727528.1:91222-92416 GCF_000696425.1 Galeopterus variegatus
CAACCCCCCAACATCAATGCCTCAACAGTCTGAGGTACTTTTGTCCAAGCGTAAGAACTCTCTTTATGTAGATCAGTATTACTTTAGATTCCAAACTCCTAGACAGCAGACTCCCACCAAAATAGCTTGATGTATGTTGGCACTTAGTAGATATTTTTAGTAATAACGCCTGAGTTTTCAGATGACTTTGGGGTTTCTTGTTTAGATTTGCTTGCTCCGTAATTTCTGTGCCTGAAGGTAGTGCTGGGAATTCTGAGACTGAGCTTCCAGATTACCTCTTTATCACCATTAATTCATTCATGCTTGTCAGTCTTCTTCTTGAGCTTTTAGGTTTTTTCTTCCCATAAATATCTTCAAGGACAACTGAGAATTGTCCTTTTGCCCATCTATCATCAAAGCCAAAAGCTAGAGAGGAATTCTGTCAGGCTTGATTGGAAAGTATTATATGATGCTTCTTATATCACTGGGGTAAGTCTATTAAAAGAGAAAGCTTCCAGAACATCACAGCTGTGTTCCTATCAAAGGACAAGGCCTAGCCATCTGATTACACTGGTTCAAGAGACTAGACTGCAAACTCCATGGGAGCAGGGACTATCATCTTTGATTTTGTCTACTAGTGGTACCTTTCCAAGCCTGAGTTTACTCATGAATAAATAGGGAGAGCGACTTTCTTGCGTACCTTGCTGGGATTTTGCAAGGAAGAAGTTAAATTATGTTGAAATAAAAATACTTGGAAAGTAAAGACATGTACAAATATTATAACAACAGCAACAACAATAATAGCAATATTACACTTCTATAAGAATCATCCAGAACAAAGAACAAATTAAGTTATCAGAAGAGGGAGTTAAATATAGGTGGTCTCCTTTAGTTTGGAAATAGGAGGTATAATGAAAAGGGTAAAGGGAAGAGAAAGACAAATTTCTGAATTTCACCTGTAGAAAAAAAGAATGATGGAACAAGAAAATCAGCAAAAGGTTGGCTGGGGAGACTCATTAAAAGCCTATGTTGGAAGAAAGAGGAGAGAGGTGGGTCTACAGAGCAAGGAGGTTAGGGATGGAGCACCCTGCAACCCCCATGTCAGCAAAAAAAAAAAAAAAGTGAGAACCAATGTATCATTTAGAACAGTATTTCCCAAAGTGTGTCCTGAGGCATACTAGCTTATGATCGATCAAAGGATTCCAGGCAAATGCT
>NW_007727528.1:92740-106766 GCF_000696425.1 Galeopterus variegatus
AAAAAAGTGAGAACCAATGTATCATTTAGAACAGTATTTCCCAAAGTGTGTCCTGAGGCATACTAGCTTATGATCGATCAAAGGATTCCAGGCAAATGCTGCTCCACTAAAGAGCCACAAACACAGTGGTTTGCAAAAGGAAGCTCCAAAGGATAGAAAACCATTCCCTTTTGCTTAACTTAGCATCTGAATTCTCATTTTCATCCTCCCACTCTCCTCTTCCTTTTTTGGTAAAATTTATTAACATTAGGCAGAACCAGCTGTCTGAGAAGCATGGATTTGGAAAGTCTGGCTTAATTCTTGAACTTGCAGGACTGGAGGTTTTCAGGTATGTTCAGGCTCCCATTTCTGGATGAGGGGTTTTGAATTAAAGAGTGTCATGCCCTGAACTAGCAAATTGAGAATAAAGACCAGTAGCAGATGTGGGCCCATTTGGTCTGCAGTGTAAGGATATCAGTGAGCTCCAGACCAGCCAGGAAAATTATCCTTGGGAACCAAGCCTTGGCCAACCTCTCAGTCACCCTTGGCACTTGTGTGGGTCTCCTGGATAATTTCCAAAAACGTTTTGGCAGAAATGAAGAACATAGCTGGGGAAGGGAAGGGAATCCTCAGAGACAAAGGTAGGAGGAGACTTAGGCCTATATAGACATTCATTCATTCATTCATTCATCCATCGAAGGGAATCCTCAGAGACAAAGGTAGGAGGAGACTTAGGCCTATATAGACATTCATTCATTTATCCATTCATCCATCCATCATTATCCATTCATTCATCAAACCTTTGTTACATGTTGACTGTGTGCTTGGCATTGTGCTAAGAGCTGGAACTAAACATTGCAACCTCACGGGACTCACATACACAAATAAGTGCAAAGAAGAAAAGATAGTCCAAGAGAAATTTGACTGGAGTATAGTGAGGTACAACTCTGGGTGAGAGAGAGACAGGGCAATCAAGAAAGGCTTCATGGAGGAGAGGTGATTTTCCAACTGAACCTTGAAAGAGGAGTGAAATCTGCATTTTAACAAGATCCTAAGGTGATTCAAGTTTGAGAAGAACTGTTCCAGGATGTGAGTCCTGCTTGGCCTCCCCTTGGTGATTATTTGAACGTATCTTCCAAAGTCATCATTAAAATTCACAAATTATAAGTCAGAAATAGTTTGCTTATTAATTAATGACGAACTCCACCTCAGCTATGCCTGTCTGGCCAATTCGTTTAACAGTCGCGGTCTTGTTATCCTATCTGCCATTCATTTGGGCAGTATTTAATGACTTCGGAAGGGAACATTTCTTTCTGGATTTATTTATTTACTTTTTACTTTTTATTATGGAAAAATTTGAAGGGTAAACAAAAATTGACAGAATAATTTAATGAATTCCTGTGTTCCTGGAACTCAGATTTAACAACTACCCATTAGTTGTCAATCTTGTTTTATTTATATCTCTCCATATTATGCTGTGATAAATCCAGCCATTAAAGCATTTCAACAGCAAATTAAAATGGCATTCAAAATGTATTTTCTTTGATAGGAATACAAACTAACATTTTGAAATAGATGTAGCCTGTACCACCAACGATCTGCGATTGAAAGGACTCCAACAGTAGTTTCAATTCTAGATTCCCAAATACTGAATGTCAGTGTCCACCCTCTCTGCATAGTGGCAAAACTCACAAAAGTAGTCAACAAGACAGGGGCTGCTTGGGTGACATGCATATATATAAAATATAGGGGTGTCTAGACAAGAGCCTTTGCATAGGACACCCTTCAGAGAAAGTCTTTATCATCCGAAACTATCTGAATGCTCTTTAGAGCTTCAAGCAGAGAAATTCATAAGAATTAGGCTGGCTGGTTAGCTCACTTGATTAGAATGTGGTGCTGATAACACCAAGGTCAAGGGTTCAGATCCCTGTACTGGCCAGCTGCCAAAAAAAAAAAAAAAAAAAAAAAAAAAAAAGACCGGAAGGGAAGAAGGAAGGAAGAAATGAATAAGAAATAAGTCACAGGGGTCCATAATATTAATACCCCATTTCTCAGGTGAAAATCATGTGGAAAAAGCTTGAGAGAAGTCACAAAGAGGGATCCAGTAAATATCAGCATTCAGAGTTCCAAGTGGCAGGCAGTGTCAGACCCGCTGAGTCAGCTGCCTGGACCAAGACCTGTTATTTCCAAGTTCTGCCCTCATCACTGAAAAAAACCTTCCCTCTGAACCTAACTGAAGTCCACATAATATAGAGTGCTGGTGGATGAGCAGTCCCTGGTGGAGCCTGGTTCAGATAGGAAGAACGCCTGGTTTGGCTTGTCTTTCACTCTGTGGGTATTAAAGATAATTTCTTTTTGACCTCAGACCTTGTCTTCCAGACCAGGTGTGGTCAGGCTTGGGGTAGGTCTGCGGTTTACTGTGCCAGCCCGTGACCAGGTAATGGACTGGGACAGTGGCTTTGGACCAACCATCCCTGTCAACTGCATCTTCTGTGGGTTTATGAGGAGGATTTCTCTGTGCTTCTTCTCTGTGTTGGATCTCTTTTCTGGGTTTCATGCTTTCTTCTGTCTTGATTTATTACCTTCTTTTGGGGAGCACATCTTCCCATGACTTCCTGAGAAAAGGCGTATGGCAGGCAACTTTTTTTTTGAGATCTTGAAATGTCTAAAAATGTCTTTATTTTTCTCTATTCTTTAGATAAGTCTAGAATCTAAGTTGGAAATAATTTTCCTTCAGGATTTTGAAGTTATTTTTTAAAACTATTGTTTAGCTTTCAGAATTACTGATAAGAATTCTGAAGTTATTATAAATCTATATGTGGTATATGTTTATTCTCTTTGAAAGTTTATAGGATTGGAGAGAAATTTTACCCTTCAATATATGAAATTTCTCATTTCATTCATTTTATTAGGTATTGGGGTATTCTTTCAATCTGGAAACTCATGCATTCAGGTCTGGGAAATTTCCCTATATTATTTATTTGATAATTTCCTGTCTTCAACTTTCACTCTTCTTTTCTTTTTCTGGAATTTTCTGAGTAGATGTTAGATTTCTAGGAATAATTCTCAAATTTTATTATATTTTCTTGACTATTTTTTATCTTTTTTTGGAATACTTCTTTCTTTTATTTTTATTGTGATAAAATATACATAACATTTACCTTTTTAACCATTTTTAAGTATTACAGTTCGGTAGTATTAAGTACGTTCACATTGTTGTGTAACCATCACCACTCTCTGTCTCCAGAACTTTTCCATCCTCAGAATTGGAACTCTGTACCCAGTAAACAATAACTCCCATTTCTGCTTCCCCCAGCTCCTCACCACCACCGTTCTTTCTGTCTCCATGAATTTGACTACTCTAGGTACGTCATGTAAGTAGAATCATGTAATACTTGCTTCTTCTGTGACTGGCTTCTTTTACTTAGCATAATGTCTTCAAGGTTGATCCAAGTTGTAGCATGTGTCCTACCTTTAAAAGCTGAGTAATATTTGATTGTAGGTATATACCACATTATTTTTTATCCATTCATCCATCGATGGACACTTGGGTTGCTTCCAGACTTTCTACCTTTTTGATTTTTGTATTTCTTCTTTCAGGTTCCCTCACCCTTAACTTACAATTCTTCTACTTTAAAAAATCTTCATATTTTTAATTCCCAAGAGCTGTTTTGCTTCTATGATTGTTTTATTTTTTTCAACTTGTTCTTGTCTTGTGGACACAATATGGTTTCTTATCTCTCAGGCAGAGGATGTTAATCATCTATTCTTGAAGTTTTCGGGCTGGCCCGGTGGCGCACTGCTACAGTGCGCCGCTTGAGAGCACAGCGGCGCTCCCGCGGAGGGTTCGGATCCCACATACAGACCAGTTCCTGCTCACTGGCTGAGCGAGGTGCAGGCGCAACACCGAGGGTTGCGATCCCGTGGCCGGTCCTGGCCCGGTACAGGCGCGACACTGAGGGTTGCGATCCGTTGCCGGACATGAAAAAAGACAAAAAAAAAAAAAGAAGTTTTCTTCTATTTCTTATGCTATTTATTTCTTTACACTCTATTTCTTCTGTAAATCATAGATCTCTTATTTCAGAAGAATTTCTCAAATGTCTGTTTATCTTTGGCTGCCTCTTCATATTTGAAGGTGAGACACTGAAAAACTGCTTGGAAGTTTTGTGTATGAAGACGGAGCTTGTCAGTGAGTGGACATCCTGTAGGATGACTGGATGGGACTTCATCATTTCTTTGGAGGACTCCTAAAAGTTTTTTTTTTTTTTTTGAACTGGCCACTTCATTGGAGAAAAATTCTCTAATCTCCTGTCTGGAAGTCAGAGTAAGGGAGCCAAGTAGGGGTAGGTGCTTCCTTGTTCAACGTACTGACTTTCCATTAATCCCTTTCTTCAGTATGGCACCTCAGCTCTACTGTCAACTGTACCTGGTGTCTAGAGCCATTCTGTTTAATCTCACCAGAGAGCATATCTCCCATCTTCTGTCAGGGTTGGTCAGAAAGTAGGTGCCTGGCTTCTTGGGATGGTAGGTGATCTCCGTCAGTCTAACGACTTAAACAGACTTTCAAAGATTCCTCCTCTCTTGAGCCCTACCCTTTATTCCTAAAGGCAGTATCTTCAATTGGTACCTCCATTTTTTTAGCCATCCTAGACTTTTGCAAGGCAAATAGTCTTTCTTCTTGTTGGACGCTCTTTCTTCAGGATTTAGATTTTGTTATCTACTCTGTCAATGCTGAACTAGCCATTTTCCATCCTCTAAGATTTTGTCACCCCTCTCATTTATTTTCCTGTTCTAATTTGTCCTTTTAAATTTACTTACTATCATTTTAAGTGGTTTCAGAAGGGAGTGGAGAAAAATAGATATGTTCAATACTCCATGCTTAGCCAAAAGTCCTCCTTGCTTATTTGTATGTGTTTTAGTTTAGCATTAATATTTATCTTTAGGCTGCAACAAATATTTATTCCAGTGGCTTGCCCATTGGTCATTGTTTTTATTCTTATCAAATTTTCTAGTCTCAATAAAAACAGAAACATTGCTACTGGAAAAGGTAATGGCTTGCATCTCTAGAATATACACATCTTAGTTATAGTCATCATCATCATCAATACTTATTGAGTTCTAGCTGTGTTCTAGGCAGTGAGCTGAAAACTTTTAACTTTTATCATTTAATATCCACAATTGCACTTGGGTAAGTACTATTACAACCCCTATTTTACAGGATGGAAAAATCAAGCTTGAGAAAGATTGAGACACTTGCATAAAATCATAAACATAGCAAATAGAAGAAAAAGATTTGAACGTCCATGGTTGGTCTGAAGACAGGTTCTGTAGGTGTGAGGGAGAAGAAGTTCTGATGAAAGAAGGCTTGTAAACCACCCAATCAAAAGTCATTGGCTATTTTGTAGCCATAATGAGAGTGACCAGTTGGTTCAGTTGTGCAAATGATTTCATCATGATGTCATGAAAGACTGAGGGCTGGCATTGACTCCACTACAGTCTTCTGAGTCAGGTAGCAAATTCCAGCTGCAAAAATCACCCTAAATTTGCCAAGACTCTTGCAACTTGCCTTGATCCTAACTTCTTCCAGATCCAGGAGGGCAGAGACCTTGCTGATCTTATTTAACACCTTAGAGATAAAGGAATGTACCAATGCCTGGGACAGAGACTAACACATAATAAGTGTTCAATAAATGTTTGTTTAATGAACAGACATTCTTTCTTTAGGGTTGAGGATTGTATTAGGAAATTATGGGGTTCAGATGGAATAAACAGAGATAACCAGGGAGGGTGGAAATATGATGAATGAAGTCTGAAAGCCAACCTGAGCTCTAGTTACCAAGCAGTGTGCCTGCATGGAGGAAGGGTGCCTTATTTAAACTCACACTAAGGTAAAATATGGGCTAGCAACAACAGTCCAGTCTGGGGGGATATCTTGAGATATATGTCCCCCAAATTGAGTACAGGTTAAGTGCACTTTCAAGAAATAGACTTTCACTATATAGAAGAACAAAGACTTTTGCATCCTCTGCCACTGTCTATGCTTGACCCACGAACATTTTGATACAAGATGTGTTGTTCTGGAATTCACCTGTGGTGTGCTGCTCATAATCCCCAGGGTGCCCCTGGATCCACATGGGGTAGCGGAGAGAACATAGACACCCACATGGGGTAGCGGAGAGAACATAGACACCCACAGCTAGAAGAACACTCTTCTCAAATGTATACTTTTAAAGTAGTTTTATTCTCCAATGCTAGTCAACTATGTGATTTTACAGAAGCCTTCTGAGGCTTGGTTTAATAAATAAACATATTGTTTTGAGGTTACTGGCTCTTTTTAGCAGTCTGGGAACTAGTTATTTTGAGTCTTGCCTGCATTTTCCACACATTCATGTTTACATCAATTAGCATTGTCTTACAGTGTTTCTTAATTGGGGTGCTATTGGTGTCTGGGATTGCCAATTCTTCACTGGGGACAGTCCCTAGCAATGTGGGACATTAGTACTTTGGGTCTTTCCACCAAATGCTAGTAGTGCCCTAGATCATTGAGACCACCACAGATGCTCTCCCACATTTGCAAATGATTCCATGGGGAACGGAGCAAACCCTAGTTCAGATCCCCAGGCAAATCATTGCTGTGCCTGAAATTATCATGAATTACAGATAAATGAGATTTGAAGAGAGCCAGGTGTGAACATTACAAGACACCCGTGGGGAAGCACACAGGGGCAGAATTGGTTGGCCACCTTCCTCCTGCACACCCTTCCTCCTCCTCTCTGTCATTTGGAGTTTGGCCTCTTCGTGGTGAAACTTATCAAGCCCAGATCTGCACACTATATCAATGGGAAACCACTTCCAGTACCTTAGAGAGAGTAAAATAGGGAGGGCATAGGAGGCACTTTTTAGAATATGGGTTTCAATAGTTTGATGGTCTGTGTGTTTTTGTATGTGACAAATGATGTCTCTATGTTCCAAATGTATCCATTTGTCTGACAATTATTGCCAGTACCTAGGACAATGCTGAGGGCTTGATAGGCTTTATTTCATCCTTATAACAGTTTTGCTCAAGTTTAAACACCTTTCACATTCCCATTTTATAGATGAAGAAACAAAGGCTTTAAGAAGGTATGAAACTTGCTCATAGTCAACTTTCTGTATTTAGTGTCTATCTTCTGGCAATAGAATGGTCTCTTGCTGTAAGACTATTGAAAAAGGTTTGGGTGAGGGAATTGGGACGAAGAGATTAGAGAAACAGGTTTCTATTCAAAGCATGTACAAGCCTTATCACTCAGGGTACAACGACTGGCATCGTTAGTATCCAACCTGTCACTACCAGCTGGAGTGTTAGCTCATCTCAGACCAATGAGGGAAAAAGCCTTTGCAGGAGGGAATTGGGACGAAGAGATTAGAGAAACAGGTTTCTATTCAAAGCATGTACAAGCCTTATCCCTCAGGGTACAACGAGTGGCATCCTTAGTATCCAACCTGTCACTACCAGCTGGAGTGTTAGCTCATCTCAGACCAATGAGGGAAAACGCCTTTGCAGGGCTCATCTCAGACCAATGAGGGAAAAAGCCTTTGCAGGAAGGTTTCTAAGTGGCAATGGGAAAGAGATGAATTGGCTGCTCCATTAATAAACCAAGACCGAGTGTGGGCACCAGTACCAGCCAGAGAGTCTGCTGCTGCCTGGAGATTTGACTGTGGCATCGTTTCCGGCCTCTGCAAAACACGCAAGACCGGATCTCTAGGGAGAGGAAGGAAGGCAGGAAATTGGCTGATTGGTCCTAAGGAACCTGATGCTGACTTCCACTGCTCCAGGATGGGAAAAAGAGCAGCAGGAATAAAATAAACATGATGGTCCATTAACACCATTCATGCACGCATTCATTTCATAATATTTATTAAGCATCTACCATGTGCCAGATTCCCTTCCAGGTGCTGATGATACAGCAACAAACAAACCTACGTAAAGCTAATATTCTAATGTTGGGACACAGACAGTAAACATATTAGTAAGTAAAATAATATATCAAATGCAGACAAAAGCTTTGGAGAAAAAGCAGCAGAGGAGGGAGAATATAGCCTGTGGCAGGTTTTGATTTTAAACAGCGATCAGAGAAGGCCTCATGAAGTGACATTTGAGTAATGCTCACAACGACCCCAAGAAATATGGCTATGGGTATTCCAGTTTTACAAAGACACTGAGGTTCAGAGAGAGGCAGTGACTTCGAAGATCCTAGCTAGTAAGTGGTAGAACTGGGATTTGAACCCAAGCAATTGGAACTTTACAGGCTGCAGGCTTGAATGTTGGTGCAGACAGCTTACAAACCGGGTTTGGGAAAGGGCAAGTTGCGGGTGCAAATGGAGTCTCTGTGGGTACCCACGAAGCGAATATGGTGCCACCCACGGACAAGTGTGGGCGGACTTGGTGGGGGAGGTGGGGTGGCTCGCGATATTCACCAAGCTGAATCAGGACTCTCCGTCTGTGGCCTGGGAGTTCCGTCGCCCAGAGGCAGCGTGGTGGGCCAGTGGGGGAGGGAGCGCAACTACAAGGGTTGTCCCGGGACAGTGCCGGTACGAGCCTCACCCCGCCGCCACCCCCGGGCCAGCTGCTCCAGTCAATAAGGCGAGGACCTCGTAGGCGCTCGTAGCCCTCCTGGTGGGGTTCGCCGGGGAATTCCTACGAGGGTTGGAGAAGGCTGCTTGGCTAAGCTCCAGAAGAGCGGACAGGAGGCGCGCGGCTTGGGAGGCGGGCGCGCAGAGCAGAGTCCCCAGTGCATTCCCGGGAGCGCGCCGGGCGCAGGACAAAGTGATGAAGGGGAGCCTGGCAGCCCTTGGGGAGGCCCCTGGGGTCAGTGCGCAGCAAATGGGGGAGGAAACACGACATACTGGGGTAGAAAGAGGCGAACTCGCACTTGGCAGGTGAGAGGGGCGCAGGGGGCGCCCAGGAAAGGCCTGGAGATATAGCTGGTGTGAGTCATCCCCAGGCTCGCCAGAAAGGGGGTGCCAGAGAGAGGCAAGCACGGAGAGGGAACTGGACGTAGGAAGGAGCGAGAAGGAACTATTGCCACGGAGAGAACGTGCCATTACAAAGCGCAGGATCAAGGGTCAGGAAGGGGGCGTAGAGAATCTCCTGGAGACCCTCGGAGAGTGGCCGAAGCGCCGTTCTGGGGGCGGCAAAGAGAGAAAGGAGCATATGGTGAGACACACAGTCCTGGACGCTGGGGAGCGGGAGCAACCAGCTCCGCAGGGAAGGGGACATAAAGCCTGCGCGCTCAGAGAATGGGGCGTACGGTGCCTGCTAGTGTGGCGCGCATTGGGGCCCTAGAAGAGTGGGTGGAGACGACTCCGGTGAGTGCCTAGGAACGCCGGAGCACGCAGGGAGAAGCAGCAAAGTCCACGGAAGAACTTCTCCACTTGGAAAGAGAGCGCACCGTGGGCGCTGCAAAGAAGAGGAAAGCTCGCCTAGGCAAGGCTTGGTCAGGGCCCTGAGCAGCACAAGGAGCGCGGAGGAGGTGCTGCCGATGGTTGTGGGGAGAGCTCCGGGAGCCTGAGAAAGATGCGAAGGACAAAAAACTCCCAGCGCGCGGGGCCGAGAGGAAGGGAGCCACAGAGCGCGCGCTGGGTCCCCAGGAGGGGCGCAACTCCGCCCGGGTCTCTCCTGCCAGGCTGCCTCTGGCCCTAACTCACTCACCATGATGGAGAAGACCAAAGCCACGATGTTGATGGGGTACGCGGGGCAAAAACACGAGACGATGGTGAGCCACAGGTAGTTCTTGGGTATGGGTACGTCCTCCTCGGTCTTGTCATCCTCGGTGTTGGCTTCGGGACTGCTGTCCAAAGCCCTCTTGAAGTCGGGGCTGGGGTCGTACTCAGACATGGGCGAGGCCGGCGGCGCAGGGAGGGCAGACGAGAGCGCACGGTCCGCGCGGTCTGGGGCTCTGGCCGCCGGCTCGTGGCGCGGCTCTGAAAAGCCAGCGGCGCGGGGCTCCAGGGAGACGTGACCTCACCGCTCCTGCGTCCTCCCCCTGCACCCGCCTGTGCTCGGGGACCCGTGCCAAGAGCCTCCCCGCAAGGACGGAGGGAGGGAGGGGGGAGGCGGGGCGGAGAGGGCGCCAGTCAACCTGAGAAGCGGGAAAGGCAGACGAAGACACCGCGCCCCCGGACCCACACACCAGGAGACCATCGAACAGACTCGCAGAGAAGTCCGGGATAAAAAGAGGCTCAGGGAAGGGGGAAGCGAAGGCCCTTTCAGTCCTAAACTGGTCAGCTCCCGGGCTGGAGCTGACCCGCTCATTTTTTAAAGCCACTGAATTTTAATACATTTAGACTGGACAGGATGCACCCCATCCAGTTGGCATCAGACTCGCTACTTCCTCTTGACTTAACATCTTAACTTTCACTGTCTGGCTCCTGAGGCATTTAATGTGCCTCGTCGGCCTCAGCCCCTTCTTCTACTCGGAACTTGATATTCTGAAACATAGTCAGTTACACAGTATTTTGAACCTGAGATCCATTATTGCAAATATTTCACCAAAAATCCAGATATTCTGAGCTGGCAGGACCACAAAGAAATGAAAGTAACTTATCACGCACAGTCTCAGAACAGTCGCTCACATCATCATACTCGAAAGTATTCATCATCTGCTTGGCATTCTCGGAACATGAACTGATCGTCTGGGAAGTTCTCACTTATCGCATGGGGTCGTTGTTATTTGGCTGTCTGTCTCTCTCATTGGACTGCAGACTCCCTTAGAGAGGGGACTGTCTTGCTCATCTTTGTGTCAGCACCTGGCACAGTGCCTGGTACAAGGTATGTGTTTATAATAACTTGCTGGGTGGACATGTAAAGACGAAATAGGACCTTCTCCACCATGCCCTCCCATCCTCCATCACCCCCGACCTCCATTTTGGTTGGTTAAATCAAGAGGGAATAAACCAAAAGATTAGATCCGTCTACTGAGTTCTCCACCACGTCTTTGCATTGGCTGTTCCCTCTGCCTGGATCCTGTTCCCCCAGGCTGTCTCATGGCTTCTCCTCAGCTGTCAGCTCCAGAGTCACTTTCTCAAAGACAGGTCTTCTCTTTGGGTTTGTCTAGCATAGGTCCCCATAATAGTTCTATATTTTACTGGCTCGTTTTTGTGTGGGTGTGGCATGTATCACAATTACAATTTATTAGTTTACTTGTTCACTGTCTGTGCTTTCTTTAGACTGTAAGCTGTCTAACCTGTTCAGAGCTGTATCTCCAGCACTTAGAATTGTCCTGGCACATAGTAGGAATGCAAGAAATATTTCTTGATGTGAATAGTCGAGAATTACCTGGGAGGATTGAAAAAATGATTTCCAGGTTTTGACTAAGACCTACTTGAATTAGGATTTCCCAGGGTGGCTCCTCAGAAATCTATATTTTAATGCCTGAGAAATTTGCATTTTTTAGAGCACTCCCTGTTGATTCCGATGCAACTAAATAATTTCTCAAATCCCAATTCTGTCTCTAGTTCCTAGGATGCAGTTCTGGATCTTTCGTTTGGAGATCGCTTCAGCCGTCACACTCAACTTGTCAAAGGTGAACTCATTGTTTTCCCCAAGAATCTGCTTCTTAAGGCTCAGTCCTTAGCTAATGAGCCTTGCCCACTTCTCCAATCTCTTCTTTTGCCAATCTTCTCCTTTCTTACTGCACTCCAGTTACACAGGCATTTTTTCCCCATTCTCAAACACACCTAGCCTTTCCCCACCTGAGGGTCTCTGCACCTGCTCTTTCTTTCTCCTAAATGCTTCCCCATCTCTCTACCTTTTAGCTTTTTCTCATCTTTCACTCCCCTCATATATTACCTCCTGAGAGAGGTCTTTCCTGGACAGCATATCTAAAGAAGACTCTGTCTTTTTATTCTCCATCCCATTACCCTGTTCTCCTATGTCACAGTTATCTGAAATAGTCTTGTTTATTTATTTGTTTACTTATTTACTGTCTGTCTCTCCAACTAGAAAGGAAGTTCCACAAGGGCAGAGATTTTTGTTCCTCCCTGTTTGGTTAGCTGTGGTATCTCCTGCACCTAGAACAGTGCCTGGCCCTTAGTAGGCGCTCAATAGGTAATTTGTTGAATGAATAAACTGTGCATGTGGTCACCCAAGTTAGGTACTGGGGGGCACCATTCTTTCCTTCCCTTCATCTTTTACATGAACTAGTCATCAAACCATGATTCCATATTAAATGTGACTCTTTACTCCGTCTTCTTTTTCCCATTCTCATGGCCAGTTTTCCTATTCCAGGTCTTATTGACAGTGAAAAGTCTCAATGGGTGCTTTCTGAGCCATATTTTTCATCTGAGCCTGGTTAATTTAGTTGGTGTGACTAAGCCCAAGGTTTGGGTACCAAATGGAATTTTGCTTTTCAAGGTCATGAACTGTATTCTCCATTGTCACTCACTAGCATCATCCAGGGAAATACAAAAGAAAGGGTTGTTGATTCAGTATAAACTATTTCCTCTGCCAGGAAAACAAACTTTCAACACTAGTCCAACACTCCAGAATCACCAAACATATAACGAGTACCTACTGTGTGCACTCAGTGCATTCCCTACATGTATCATCTCATTTAATTCCTCCAGCAATTTTTGTAAGGAAGGTGGTGAGGTTTACTTTTTACAAATAAGGAAACCTAGGATCAGATAGGTAAGAAGACTTGTGTAAGGTCTTATAGCTAAGTAGAGGTGCCAGAATTTGAACTAGCTCTAAGATACTTTTTCAGCTAGCAGGTCCAAGCAGGAGAATTAAATGGACATGTCTGAAGTTTGCTGGAGTTTTTATATTCTGCTCAATGAAGATGGATTAATAGCTTATTGGCTGGTCTAAAATGTAGCAGTGAAATTGCAATCACTTGAAACATTTAAAATGAAATTGAAAGTGCCCACACCAGAAAGTGTAATGTGTATGGTGCTGATTCTTGAGGGATGCATTAGACGGCTCAGTAGGGGTTTCCAGCTCTAATTTCCTGAGCTTCACTAATTTTCTCTTGAGAGGTCAGTCTATTGATCTTGGATGAACTCTGCTGGCTGATTGCTTAATAATGTGGCAATACCTTCCCTCTTTAAAATGAGACAGGAGAAGGCAACTTCCTAATAGCCAGTTTAGGAGAGGGAAAGGGCTAACTGCAGCTTTCTGGATCCCAGTCTAGCAACTTGCCTTTTTGATCTTTGTAATAAGTTTTATGTCCAAATGTGAAAGTAATACATGTTCATTCTTGAAAAGTGGGGAAAATGAAGAAAAGCTTAAAAAATGAGGTATCACTCAATGGTAACCACCACAAACACAAGGAGCTATTTCCGTCTAGTGCTCTCTCCACATGGGTATACTTTTCTTCATTAAAAAGGGACTGTACATAGTTTTGTTTCCTTTTTTTCTCACTCAGTGTTACATGGCAATTAACATTCTTTGCAAATATTTTTATGGTCTGCAAAATTTCCCGTAATTAGATGCATTATTGTTTATGTTACTATATCCTGATCACTAGGTCTTTAGGTTATTTTTAATTTTTTTTGTTGTTATTGTGAAAAATGCCATGATGAACAGTACCCAAGTGTCTGCACTTATGATTATTTCTCTGTGCCTTGTGATCTTACAGGGTAATATCAGTCTTTTTAAAAATTTTTTATTTTTATTTTATATCAGTCTTTAAAAGGGCAGAGACAACTCAAAGTGGCTCGTTGAGAAGTTGTATTATAAGATATATACAAAAGGTGAGGTTAAAATTTAGGCCAATGAAACTATCACAGATTCAATGCATTACAGAGATGAGATGCTTCAATTGAGGTAAAATGAGATAGATTCCAACCCAAATCTGTAATATTCAATGGCATGATGTTGAATCTATGAGTATGTTCAGGAGATCTATGCTTTTCAACCTTAACTATGTCTAGGATTCCAAAATAAAAGGAGGGAGGGAGGGAGGGAGGGAGGGAGAGAGAGAGAGAGAGAGAGAGAGAGAGAGAGAGAGAGAGAGAGAGAGAGAGAGAGAGAGAGTTTGTTTTGTGTGTTTGTTTGTTTGTGTGT
>NW_007727528.1:107706-124060 GCF_000696425.1 Galeopterus variegatus
GAGAGAGAGAGAGAGAGAGAGAGAGAGAGAGAGAGAGAGAGAGAGAGAGAGAGAGATTGTTTGATTTGTTTGATTCTGCTGATCTGTGAGAATACAAGTCCAGGTCTGTAGGAAATGGTAAGAGGTCGACTGCACTTGCTGCCAAATTTCGCATTAGTCTCAATTACCAGCCTCTAGTAGTCATAAAGTAACTGCTGTGGTCTCAGGAGTTTGCTGCAAAAGAACAGTGTCTTTTTGGCTAATATTATTAGAAAACCATTTGCCTTTCCAGTTTCCAACAACTTTGGTCCTCTCAAAAGGAAAAAGAAAAGCAAAAACAAGGGAGAGAGAGTATGAAAGGGAAACCGATTTCAGATTGCCAATTTCTTAAATCATGCCATTTAATGAAGTCACTTCAGAGCAGGGGAACATAAAACACAAACTCTCTCAAGCTTAAAATGCAATCCTCTCCCCATTTGTCCTCCATCGTTTGAGTTAATAAGAAAGTGTTCCTCCTCTCACTCTTTTTGCTGATCAGATGATATAAAATGCTATGTCTTGGACCATACTCTGTGGCTCACGGATGAACCACTCATAATTATTAGCAAGTATAACAGTGGTAATGGAAATCAGAAAGAAATCCCACACACCCCAACGTACTAGTCATTGACATTTTCCATGCTCTGTTCTATTCCTTATATCCAGGTATGATTTTCAATTTTGTATCTTGATTTTTAAAAACTTAATGCTCTATTCTAAACCCTTCTCACATTGTGATTCTCTACTTAATCATTTTTGATGACTTTAGTAATTTTACGGTAATTTATCAGTTTTCCTCTTGTTGGATAATTTTGGGGATTGGTCATCTTTTGTGTTGAAAAAGGAAGTGGGGAATTTTAGAGAGGCTCATAAGCCCTATTTGTTTTCTTCCTTCCCTTAACATCCTGCCCAGGAAAGTACCTTGGCCTCATGTGATGAAATGCAGACATTCAAAGCAGGTATTCTCTAGATGACTGCCCTGGGAGGATGGGGGAGAAGTCTCATGAAGCAGAATTATTTCCAAAGAATCTGGACTCCAAACCACTTAGGGCCTGAAAAGCTTGATGTAGGAAATTGCAACCAGAGTAATGGATGGTGGAGGCACTGAGGGTGATGGATGGGGGTTGGGTGAGGTGGGCAGGCTTGGTTTGGAGAGGGTGTTGGGAAGGCTGAAATATTGCAACCAGAGTAATGGATGGTGGAGGCACTGAGGGTGATGGATGGGGGTTGGGTGAGGTCGGCAGGCTTGGTTTGGAGAGGGTGTTGGGAAGGCTGAAATGGAGTAGATAAGAATTGCACTTAAGTGTAACCTAGAGAGGGAGAGTTGAGTTTCTATGTTTGGTGCATATAATTTGGTGCACCTAAATTAAGGAGACTGGATATTCTGGATTTTTGTGAACATGTATCATACTCTACTAGTTACATCTTATTATTCATTCAAAATATTTATTCGAGAGGCTACCATGTGTCAGGCAATATTTGGGGTGCCAGTGATATAGTGGTAAGCAAGAGAACTGATTTATACTCTTGTGGACAAATAAATAAGATACCTATAATTTGTGATAAAGGAAATAAAATAGCATAATGTGATAATGACTTAGGGGAGTGGAGTACTTTAGATGGGTTGGCCAAGGAAGGGATGCTACATGTCTGTTTAACCTGAGGGCCACTTTCCACGTTTCTGTACCCTGTCCTCTGCCCCAGTAGACCATTGTGAATGTTCTATATCAAGGGCTGGCAAAC
Organism: Galeopterus variegatus; assembly: GCF_000696425.1. Classification (NCBI taxonomy): domain Eukaryota; kingdom Metazoa; phylum Chordata; class Mammalia; order Dermoptera; family Cynocephalidae; genus Galeopterus; species Galeopterus variegatus. The sequence goes on from NW_007727528.1 coordinate 109,468, forward strand.
TATGGACAGGTGCCTATTTTTGTAAACAAAGTTTTATTGGAACACAGTCACATTCATTCATTTATGGATTATCTATGGCTTTTCTTATGCTACAGTGGCAGAGTTGAATTGTTGTAACATACACGATAGGTCCCTCAAAGCTGAAAATATTTACTAGAAAAATATATTTCAACAAGTATCTTTGCCTTCTGGTTTCAGATGGGTTTGGCTAACAGGGAGTCCTAGCAGTAGAGTGGAGGGAGGGAGGAGAGTGAGGATATTTTGCTCCTTGGATCCCTTCTTCCTGAGTTGCCTTACACTGGGTAAATCATTGGGTTGAAGGCCACAGGTGCTGTAAGGGCAGCTCTCTCCACGGAGCTTTCCTTTTGAATTCCAGAGTGCGCCTGCCATCTTCCGTTCAGGCCTGAAGTGATAAGAGCCCCTCTTTTGCTCCTGGCATATTGCACTATCCCTTGGGGTTCCCCATACTCTTGTAAATAGTTCTTCCTCTAATGTTCTTAATGTGAATGTGCCAATTAAGGCCTGCTGGATCCAAGACTGATTTAGAAGGTCTCTTTGGGAATGTGATATTTAAGCAGAAATCTAATGACTAAGGAGAAGCCAGACATTTGAAGAGCTGAGGAAAGGGCATTACAGGCAATGGGGATGGCAATGTGCAAAGGCCCTGAGGTGGAAAAGAACTCAGAGTGCTTAAGAAACAGAAAGAAGGCCAGTGATCATAGGAGATAAGGTAGAAGAGGTATGACCAGGCTATGTAAGGCCTTTCCAACACAGGTAAAGGGTCTGGATTTTATTCTAAGAACAACAGGAAGCCACTGAAGCATTTAAAACTAGATTTGGATGTGAGCTAATTAATATTCACTTGTGCTAATCAATTTCATTAATTAGTTGCCAGATACAGAGAATAATTAAAACTGAACTTGGGAAGTTTATTGAAAGGAAGATTTATTTCATGAGCTCTAAGAAGAATTAGATAACCAGCCTTTGCAACAGCAGGCACCAGGGCAGATCTGGGGACCTCACCATAGGAGTTAGTCTCTTCTCGTCTGGCTCCCAGTCACCAATCTGTGTCTATGAATCAAACTCTAAGCTCTTGGGAGAGAGATCTTGGCTTAACTCAGGTCTAGTGTCACCTTGGGTTCCATCAATTGGTGATCAGCGTGGTGAAGTAAAGAAGTCATTGATTCCTTGATCTGTTCACAAATACTGTGCAAACGCATTCCTTGAGTACTTTAGATGGGTTGGCCAAGGAAGTTGGCCAAGGACCATTGACCACTGTCCTAGATGCTGGGGTGCATGTGATGATGAACAAAACAGATCTTGTCCATGGTCTCCTGGAGCTTATATTGTGGGTAAGTGAATCCCTCCCACGCAAAAAAAAAAAAAAAAAAAAAAAAAAAAAGCGAACATAAATTATTTCAAAATGCACAAACAAATAAGTAATCTCAAAATGTTCCTCAAGGGGCCGGCCCGGTGGCGCACTGCTACAGTGCGCCGCTTGGGAGTGCGGCGGCGCTCCCGCTGAGGGTTCGGATCCCATGTGGAGACCGGTTCCCGCTCACTGGCTGAGCGTGGTGCGGGCGCAGCACCGAGGGTTGCGATCCTGTTGCCGGTCCCGATCCGGTACAGGTGCGACACTGAGGGTTGCGATCCGTTGCCGGACACGAAAAAAGACAAAAAGGAAAAAAAAATGTTCCTCAAGGGTAGGGCTTTTATCTGGTCACATTTGTAAGTTGCGCAGTGCCTGGCACACTGTAGGTGTTCATTAAAGATTAGTGGACTGACAGCCTGAGACAGATGATAGTAAAGGGACTTAGAGAGAATGGTCAGGGAAGGCCTCACTAAGATGTTAACATTTAAGCTGAGGCCTGTAGCATGTGGAAGGCATGGGAAGAGCAGGGATACAAGCCCAGTAGGCAGGAGGAATAAAATGAGCAGAGGCTTTGAAGTGAGAAAGTGCGTGGCAATGTATCAGACATACATATATATATTAGAAAAGGGGGAATGGATGTGAGCTGGATTTATCCCCTCCAAATGGATGTAATTCAATAAGCTTTTCAGGAAATGGCTGTGTCATGCTCTAATTTAAGACCTCAAGTAGACTAATTGCAAAGTGCTTAATTTGCCTTGAGAATGACCAAATTGCACTAACCCTGGAAATGGAGCTTTTACAACTGATTTTAGTGCTTCAAAAATAAAGAAAGTGGAACTTTTCCCCTTCCCACACCCACTCTTGTAGTTTCTGAAATATTTCAAAGCAAAAGCACCCAAACTTGGGGTCATATGAAGTTTAAGAATCGTTTTGGGCTGGATCCCTGTTACTCTGTAACCACACTGTAGGGTGCTCTTTCATTCTTTCCCCTGGTTCTGCTCTTTGGTTCTCTGAAGGCTGTCCTCCCTGCCCTCCGTCTCTTTGCCTCTGAGCTCTTGCACCATCTTATCATATTCCATGGGTTGGATTGATGAACATTTTCCTTAAAGCACCACTTTTCCCCGCAGAGTTTGTGCCTTGTACACCTGTCATTCATTCCTTTCAATATACGATCCAAATCTCTTTACCTACTAACTACTCTCTGCCATTATTTGCATGTTGTCAAGATTTACAATATTTACATTTTGTTTTCTATAATCTAGAAAAACTAATTGCGGGCTGGCTTTGTCCAAAGGTTGTTTCTCAAAATTGGAATTATCAGTTGGTAGTTTCAGAAGTGTTATATAAATATTTTTTACTGCAGAATCAAGTAGTGTAATTGTATAGTGAAAGACCTAATCCCATGTCCTTACAGTTGAGTTCTTCAAAGGAGAATATAATTAATAAAAATTAGGAGAAAGGGTTATTGGGAGGAGAGAGGATACAGCATATTATAACCTTATAGCTATTGTTACTTTTATTATATGGCATCTGGTTTCATCAAGTGCATCTAGATTCTTTGTCAATATATTAGATAATTTATCTGTTTGTTTTAGAGCTTGCTGACTTCTTGATCTAATTTGGACCCATTTGTTTTTTGCACCCATTTATATCTGTCATCCTGGGATTTGTTTTTATTGCATTCCTACCTTAAGTGCTATAGCTTTATTAAAAATCTTGAGATTTGATAGGACAAATCGAACCACCTTGCTTTCCTTCTTTGAAATTCTCTTGGCTATTCCTGGCTCTTTGTTCTTTGTGAAACGTTTTTTGATCTCAGGTGCAGAGGGCTGAGTTAATGGTACTTTGCAGTTCATTTTACATATTATCATTGGTCCATTCAAAGCTCTGCTCTTGTTTTGTTTTTTTACCCTCTGTCCTCACGGTGTTACTCCCATTCCATGTCTTCCCCACCTTCTCCAGATCTTAGGCACCCACTTAAATGTCTTTGGTATACATGCCTGGCTACACATGGGTCATGACACAGATATTATTTTGTGTGTATGTGCTTAAATGATACAAACAATATTGTGCAACAGATGCCACTGTTTCTTACTTTTTAAAAGCAACACAATGATTTTCAGATGAATTTATGCTGCTGTATGTACATCTAGTTAATTCCTTTTAACAGTTGTGTAGTATTCAAAAGCATGCGTCTATTAAGCTTACTATTATATTTCCCCAGTGATGAACATCTGGTAGTCTTTGGCTCCCTACCACGCCAACAGTGTTGCAATGCACATCCTCATACATCTCACCTTACGGCTCTGTGGAGACTTTCTATGGAGTATATATGTTCAGGGGAGGGATTGCTAGCTCCTAGGGCATACACAGGTTTACTTTCACCAACAACTGCCAGATTGTTCTTTAGGATGGCTGTACCATTTACACTCCCACCAGCACTGCATGCAGATCCCTGTTATTACCTCACTTTCTAGTTTTTGCCAGTCTAATGGGAGTAAATTGATATCTAATTGTTTTTAGTTTACATTCATTTGAATACTAGTGAAATGGAACATTTATTCATTCACTTGTCAGCCATTCAGGTTTCCCCATCTCCAAAGTCTGTTAGTGGTATCCTCTTCTGAATTTTTCTGTTGGAGTTTCCATCTTTTCTTGTTGATTTTAAGAGTTTCTTTTATTTTCTAGATGCTAATTTTTTGTCAGTTTTGTATGTTGCAAATATCTTCTCTCAGGCTACCATTTAACTGAGATTACCATTACCATTTATATAGTTAACTATATAATAGTTTTCTTTGAAAAGGGATTCTAAATTCTGATGTACTGTGAAGAGCCACCGGTTTTTCACTTATGGTATGAGATTTTGGGTTTTATTAGGTCCTTCTCCACTTAGAGGCCACAGAAGTATTTTCTGATCATTTCTTCTATTAGATTTCTGGTTTCACATTTCACATTTAGACCCTTAAGGAATTTGAAGCTCACCTTTGTAAAGGTGTAAGGCAGGAATACAACTTCATTTTTGCCCAAATAATGAGCAAGTTTCCCCCAAACCATCTATCATTATGCATTGCTTTGGGAACCAGTTACCACACCAGTACTGCATGACTGCTATTGCTATGCATTTGTATAATATGCTAATATCTGGTAGGGGTGAACCCCATTCATTATTTTTATTTTAAAAATTAGGTTAGCCAATTTATGTTAACTTTTAAATAATTTTCCTGAAGCATCCATGGATGGGGACAAAAAATTGTGAAATTGTCAAGTCTTCCCAAATTTATATTTACCTATTCAGGGCTTCTTCTATGTATTTCAATAATGTTTTATAGTTTTATTTATAATGGTCCTTTATTCCTGGGACATTATAATTTTCATTGTTACTTGAATAAGAATTTTTTTTTCTGTTATATTTTCCTACTTGTAGTTCTTGGAATATATAAATTTTACTGATATTTGTATGTTGTTATTGTATGAAATTACCTTGCTGAACTCTGTTATTGGTTCTAATATTTTATCTATAGATTCTCTTGTATTTTCTGTGTAGCTAATCATATTGGTTGTAGAGTCTTCCCTTTCTATTCTGTAGTGTCATTCTTTTTTCTTTTTTTATTGGAGTAGCTAAGATCCCAATTACAAGTTTTTTTTAAAAACTGGTGATAGCAAGTATCATTTTCTTGTTCCTGACTTTAGTGGGAATTCTTCTAGCGTTTCATCAGTAATTTGTTTATGATCCTTAAAGAAAATGTTATTTCACTTTTTATGGCAGCTATGTTTTATTAGAATTTTAAAGTACAGCTTTACATGTATGTCATTCAGTTTTATCCAGAATAAACATAAGTATACAGAAGTAATAAAGAGTTTTGTCTTATAATTAGTCGCTGTGTTTTTTTTTTGATAGATACCCTTTGTCATGTTAAGAAAGTTTTCATTAATTTGTTCATTTAAAACAATTATTAATAATTGTTGGATTTTATTGAATGCCTTTTACACATGTATTGAGATGATGATTCTATTATTTTTAAATTTTCTCATCGTTTGCATTTTCTATGCTCATTTTGAATCTTTTATTAAATGAATTTCGAATCACCTGGATTATTCTCTTATGTCTCTTAGATTTCACATCACCTTTTCCTCTTTATGTTCTGGAAGATTTTCTAAAAACATTTCCAGGCTGTGCACTGACTTAAAAATTTTAGGCAGCAAAAATTTTGATTTCTAAGAGCTCCTTCCCGTTTACCAATAGCTTCTTTTTTATTCGAGCCTATATTTATTTATTTATTTTTTCCTTTATTTTTATAGAAGTTTCAGTTTTACAGAGAAATTGAGTGGAAAGTACAGATAAAGTTCCCATTCCCTCCTCCCACCTACATACCCAGTTTCTCCTATTATTGACAAGTTCCATTAGTGTGGTACATTTGTTACAATTATGAATCAATATTGACATATTATGATTGACTTAGTTTTACATTGGGGTTCCCTCTTTGTTTTATACACTTCTATGGGTTTTGCCAAATGCACAATGTATTCACCACTACAGTATCATACAGAATAGTTTTGCTGCCTGAAAAATCCTCTGTGCTCTCCCTGTTCATCACTCCCTCCCTCCCTTATCCCCTGAAATCCTGGCATCCATTGACTTTTTTCCCTATTGCTTCAAAGATTTATCTTTTCTTTGTGCTGGAAACATTCAAAATCTAGCTAATTGAAATTATACAATAAATTGTTAATTATAGTCACAGTACAATTAAAATTATTAATAGTAATTATTATTTTAAAATGAATATCTTCTTGAATCTCTCCAGAGATACTAATTTTAATTTTTAAAAGTTTTTATATTTCTTCTTTCTCTCTCTCTCTTTTTTTGATTAAAAATCAGTTGTGCATCTGAGTTCATGAATGTCTGATGATCCTTGGTTATCTGTTTATATTTATAGTGAAACTCATTGATTAATACTAGCAGTTATTGTGGATTTCCTCCACATAGAATAATACTCTTTCCAGCAGGACTTCTCCCTTGAGTGGGAGGCCATTATCTTGTATGACCCTCATAGTAACTGTATTAGTTATCTATTGCTGCACAACAAATTATCCCAAAGCTTAGCAACTTAAAACAACAAATATATATTATTTCACAAGTATTATCTCACAGTTTCTGTAAATCAGGAATTTGGGAACAAATATCTCTGACTCAGGATCTCTCACAAGCTGGGGTGCAGTTATCTTGAGGCTTGATTGAGTGTGGGTGGAGTGGGTGGATTCACTTCCAAACTCACTCACCCACCTTATGTCCTTGCTGGCTATTGGATGGAGACTTCAGTTCCTTGTCATGTGGGTCTCTCCGTAAGGGTACTCACAACAGGAAAGCTTGTTCTTCCAGAACAAGAACTGAGAGAGAGCAGGAGCAAGAGAGAATGTGTTTTTTTGCAAGCTAATCTCAGAAGTGGCTTCCTGTCATTATTGCTGTATCCTATTGGTTATAAGTAGATCACTAGGTCCAGCACATATTCAAGGGGAAGCGATTATACAAGGGCATTGCTTTGGATTGATTGAATTGTGTCCCTCAGAGTTCATATATCAGAAGCTTAATTCCCACTGTAACTGTTGAGGGTGGAAAGTCCTATTATGGTAATGAATGGTGGGTCCTTGAAGAGGTGATTAGATTTTAGGACCATGGCATAGTGAATGGATTAATAATGGTGGCCAGAGGTGTGGTTCTGAGGGCTTTAAAAAGGAGAGTGCGCAAGGAACTATCTTTCCCTCTGCTCCACCATTTCTGCCATGTGAGACCACTGGATCACTGTCGCCACAACCAAGACCTGCACCAGATGTATTCCCTGCATTGTGGACTTCCCAACCTCTGAAACTGCAAGCAATAAATTTTGCTTTCTTACAAGTTACCCTCTTCCAGGTATTTTTGTTATAAGCGACAGAAACAGACTAATGCAGGCATAATGCCTGAAGGTGGGGAATCACTAGGGGCCATATCAGAGGCTGTTTACCATAATACCCTAGGTCCTATTACTAACTCCCAGTGAGGAACTGGGGCTTAGCAAGGTTAAGTCTCTTGCCCCAAATCCCACACTTGATGAATAGTAGAGTTGAGTCTCAGACCTAAATGGATCTGTTTCCAAAGCTTGCCCAATCAATCTCTCTACCATGATTTTCCAAAGTGTAGATGAATCCCACTGGTAGAATGTAAGACCATTTAAGGTGGTGCAGAAAGCCTCAGGTTGGTGCTAATGTGCCTTTAACTCCTAACCTTCATGAATCTCTCATCTAACCAGGAGAGGGCTGGCTTCAGGCTCAAAGTCTTGGGAAGACAATGGTATCTAGATAGAATTTAATAACACTGTTTTCCTTTAATTGTGTTTACTTCCAGTTTTGGCAAGTAGGAGTGGCTTTAAACTAATTGTAGTGACATAAAAAATTCCTTTTAAGATACATTCAAAAATAAAAAAAGTATTAATTAAAGTAAAAACAAATAGCAAAGATAGCACTCAGATATGGCAAACACAGTGAAGGTAATCTATAGATTATTCAAGTTTGGGAAATACTGCCTAAAGCATAATGCATCTATCTTGAAAACATAGTAATTTCATTCTTTTTGCTAAATTTTATTTTTCCCCTTCATTTTATAGATGTGTAAAATGAGGGTAAGTGACTTCCCTAAGGGTACACAGCCTTCATTTTGTCAGTCCAAATTTCATGATGGACACCAAATTTGAGGGTAAGTGACTTCCCTAAGGGTACACAGCCTTCATTTTGTCAGTCCAAATTTCATGATTCTCATGGCAATCTTTTCTTGTGATTTCTTTTCTCTTTCTTTTACTTCTATTATTTGCCAGATTAAAACAATTTCTTTTTATTCTCCCTACACCTACCCCACTATTTCCAATTCACTTTCCACTAAATCAGGATTTCTCAACCTCAGCACTGTTGACATTTTGGGCAGGATTCTTGTTGTGGGGGTTGTCCTGTGCATTGCAGGATGTGGATCTGCATCACACGCCTCTACGCTAGCATGACAATGACACCCACACCTCCCAGTTGTTACAACCAACCTGTCTCCAGACATTGCCAAATGTCCCCTGAGGGGTAAAATCACCCTTGTTGGGCATCACTATTTTACAGGCTCTCAGGAGCTGCTGGACTGTGCATTAAATAACACTGCTCTAAACCACACAGCCTAATAAGGTAACCATTTTCCCCTCCATTTTTTGGAGACTGTGTATATCACAGTTATAATGCAAAATAGTACTCCAGTGTAATACCTGCTATGAATTAAATTAGGTCTCCTATGTGGAAGATGGGATTTCAGCATTAAACTTTCAGAAGCAAATTGTTTCTGAGGTGTATGGACCACATATAATATAGTTTTACTTCCTACATTTGGCAGATTAGAAATCAATTGGATAAAAGAGAAGAAAATGCTTATCAAAAACAATCATTTCAGGGCCGGCCCGGTGGCGCACTGGATAGTGCGCCGCTTGGGAAGCGCGGCGGCGCTCCCGTCCGAGGGTTCGGATCCCATATGCAGACCGGTTCCTGCTCACTGGCTGAGCGAGGCGCGGGAGCAACGCCGAGGCTTGCGATCCCATTGCCGGTCCCTGGTCCGGTACGGGGGCAACACTGAGGGTTGCAATCCATTGCCGGACACGGAAAAAAGACAAAAAGACAAAAAAAAAACAAACAAACAAACAAAAAAAAAACCCCAATCATTTCATTATTCGTGTTATTTTGAAAAAAAAATTAATGAGCCTCGCCTACATATTTAGCAAGTGCAATTTGAGAAAAGTTTGTAGAATGAGCATACTTGAAGTGAATAACTCCTAAATGTGTTGTTGCAATCCACACAGAGGCTGAGATGAGCTCAGACTCTTGCTCAGCAGCAGAATTAACTGTTTTTAATTGCTTAAGAGAGCTTCCTTGGAGAGCTGCACATTAGTGAGGGTTTGGAGGCAACTCTGTGCATAAGCAGGAAGGATTGCAGCGTTGTCCTAAATATCTTCAATTATACATGAAGGAGTAGGCCTTCTATCACAATCCAGCAAGAAAGCTCTTCTTGGGCTCCTGGGGAATTTTTGTGCATTAAGAATTAAAACTTTCCTTCATCTCTTTGTCCAGTGAAGTTATAACATGCTCTTGCTAAGGGATGAATCTCTCTATTGTTCTTTCAGTAAGATTGAAAGTGGGTTTTTCTTTCTTTTTTTTTTTTTTTTCCCTTTTTGTCTTTTTTCGTGTCCGGCAATGGATCACAACCCTCAGTGTCGCGCCCGTACCGGACCGGGACCGGCAACGGGATCGCAACCCTCGGTGTTGCGTCCGCACCTCACTCAGCCAGTGAGCGGGAACCAGTCTGTATGTGGGATCCGAACCCTCGGCGGGAGCACCGCCATGCTCCCAAGCAGCGCACTGTAGCAGTGTGCCACCGGGCCGGGCCGGCCCGAAAGTGGGTTTTTCAAAGTCAGAGCCACACTGCCCATATTTGACCCGTTCACTTTCTTCTTTCTCTTTCAGTCCCCATCAACTGCTTCTTCCCCCATCTTTACTTCCACATCTTTCTCTCCCTTTGATTTCTTTTTTTTTTGCAAAGTGGATATGAGGAGGAAAAACACGTGCTTTTCTTTTGTTTTATGATGTGCACTTCTGGGGTGCTCTGTTTGTATTTGTTTGTTCGTTCTATGTACAAAAACCAAGAGAAAGCATCACAGTTCCAGGAAACGGGATGTAACATTGTTTACAGCTATAAGAATTTTCAACCATATGGCACTGAATGACTTCTGCTTCTCCAGGAAGCCAAAGTTTGAGAAAAGCAGAGTTTAGGCAATGAGGAAAGAAATTTCCAAATTTTAGGACTAAAATTAGATGAACTCTTGGTCTCTGAAAGTTTCCCTGCAGAGGCTGCATATGTTCCAGAGGTCAGGCTGAATGAGTCAATCCTCTTCCTGGCTGCTCATCATAATCACCTGGGGGAGCATTCTGAAAGAGGCAGATGTGTTTTTAGCTTTGCCTTCAAATCCTGGCTTCTCTGTTTATTAAAATCCTCCCTTGAGATGCAGACGAAGCCAACCTGAGTTTGGCCTCAAGTAGCTATCGGGAACAGTAAATTAACAGAACTGTAAGGTACTTTAGAAGGGCCTGAGTACTCCTTGAGATCCTCCATGATTTTAAGAACTGATTTAGGTCAAAAGTCATGTGCATGATGTGGGGGATAATGGTAGCCAATATAGTGTAGCTGAAACTGACAGGGCATATACCTGGATAAGTCAAATCCCTGCTCCCCCACTTCTTTCTTGGGTGACCTTGGACAAGTCACCCAGTCTTTCTGAGCCTCAGTTTTCTTGCCTGTAAAATGGGGACAATAGTGCCAACCTCAATGGGGTTGTTGTAAGGATTAGAGGGAATAATGCATATGTAGTGCTTAGCAGAGAACCTGGCACATAAGTGCTCAGTAAATGTTAAGTATTGGGGGCTCAAAAAGGACAAAGTTATTTCTATCAAGAGGATTTAAGTTGGCATGAGATAAGCTAAAACCACGTGGATGCTTCAAGTTAGAGGATGGAAGCTTGAGTGTACTTGTGATCACAATCTAAACTCATGAAAGGAATAATGAAGATGTTACTTGTACACAAGAATGGATGTCCTTTCCTAATTCACAAACACTTGGAAGAATTCACCTGGAACCATGAGACAGAACATTTTATTCTGGACACTTACTGAACTTTTGATACTGGGAGCTACATTGACCTTTTTTTGTGTGTTCTTTTAAATACTCTTGTTCCTACCTCAGGGCCTTTGCATATGTTGTTTCCTCCATCTGGAATATTATTTCTCTGATCTTCACATTGTTGGCTCCTTTTGACATTCAGGTCTCAGCTCACATGTTGCCTTTTCAGATAAGCCTCTTCTTAGCACATTAGCTAATAAAGCTACTGAGTCATTATGAATCATCTCCCCTTCCCCCACACACCTAATGGTATTTGAAATAATCTTTTTCAACTACCATCATCATCACCATTATTATTTACTTACCGTCTATCTCTCTCACTAATATGTAAGCTTTATGGAAGCAACAACCTTCTTTTACTGTTGTATCCCAGGTCTTAGAACAGTGCCTGGCATGTAGTAAGCACTCACTAAATATTGATCAAATGAATGAATAAATAAAGTGACATATGAATATCAAAGCCATAAATTTTTATTAAGAAACCAGGTTTCTAAAGACAAGCAATCTCAGGGCTTGAAGGAACCATTGAGATGATTAACTTCAAAGCATTAATTTTTACAGGTGATGATATCTTTGGAGATTAGGACCAGGTTTATTATTCTAATATCCAAGCTTTTTACCAATTTTTAAGATGATATCTTTGGAGATTAGGACCAGGTTTATTATTCTAATATCCAAGCTTTTTACCAATTGTTGCTTTGCCTCCCACGGATTTGTCACCCCTTTTCGGATGTACGGTACAGCAGCACGGATTTGTCACCCCTTTTCCCCTGGGTTATGGAGCTGCTAAAGATGACTCAAAGCCCATCTCTTTTGAGCAGTGAGAAGCCACAGAAAGAGGTTAATATCCCAGGACCCTCAAGCGTGAGGCATCCTTCCATTTGGGAAATTAACCACAAATTGGGGTTCTCTTCTTGCAATTATTCTCCAGACCAAGAAGTTACAGAAAGAGACATAGGTGGGGTTCTGCTAAGTACAGTTTAGCAAGTTTTTACAATAGAAGCTGGTAACATTCAGTAAAAACAAGTCAGATGACATTCTATTAGACAATTAAGTGACCTACTAACAAAGGCTTGGTTTAATGAATGTATTTAGACCATTTACATTTAACGTAATTGTTGCTATGCTAGAGTCTATGTCTGCCATTTTATTATTTGTTTTCTGTTTGTTTCCTCTGTTTCTCTTTTCTTGCATTCCATTAGATTACTTGAATATATTTTAAGATTCCATCTTGACTTATTTCTACTGTTTTAAAATGTATCTCTTTGTATAGCTTTTGTAGTGGTTGCTCTGGGTATTACTATACACACATTTAAAATTTCATATACATTTATTATAAAATTCCTGATATACAGGATGTGTGGCATTCAGTTTACAAATAATTAAATTTATACAGTATTCTTTATCATAAATTCCAAGTATCCAATTCTCACAGATTTCTCTTTTTGAGTTTTGCCAGACTCTTGTATCCTTAGCCAACTTATGGTTGCACTGATGAATGAGTGTAGTTTTTTCATATGTTGGGAGTCCTAATCCCTGTATCCCAGAATGTGACTATATTTAGAGACAGGGCCTTTAAAGAGGCAATTAAGTTAAAATGAGTTCAGGGGGTGAACCCTAATAAAGTATGACTGGTGTTCTTATAGGAAGAGAAGATTAGGACATAGGCACATACAGAGGGAAGACCACGTGAAGACAAAGAGAGAAGATGGCTATCTACCAGCCAAGGAGAGAAGCCTCAGAAGAAACCAAGCTTGCCCATACCTTGATCTTGGACTTCTACCTCCCAGCACTGTGAGAAAACAAATTTCTATTATTTAAGCCACTCGGTCTGTGGTACTTTGTTATAGCAGCCATGGAAAACTAATACACCTAACCCCATGCCAGGCATTGAAGATACAGAGGTACATGAGACCTAATTCACACCAATGAAGAGCTCATAGGTTTGTGCTTCTTTGAGTTCAGTTGGCATCACTTTAATAGCATTAGCCAGCTGGCCATTGCCTTTAACTGTTAACCCAGAACCTCCAGCCTATTGCAAGAAATTCTCTGTTCCTTTGTGGCAGACGCTGGTGGTGTGTCACAGGTGTCAGCTGCAGTCACTATGCTGAGATTCCTATGTTTGTATCCAGCACCCTGCAATTGATTCTTGCTGCCTCTTTGTGGAGCCATTTGAGCATATCTTGTTGTTGCTGGTCTTCACTCTGAAACCCCAGTTTCCATGCCAAAGATGCGACTTTTTACTTCAGCCAACAGTTGAACTGCTACAGTGGTATCCTCTGTTCAGTGAAATGGGGAGGATGCATTCTGTCTCCTGATTGTGAATCTAAGTCTCATAGAGTTCTTTGTGAAAACAGAGCATTTAGTATATGGGGTTGGATAGGAGTAAAAGTTTTTTTAAAATATGGAAATCTAATTAATTCAGCACCATTAATAATAAATCATCAATTGAGTGTCTAAATACAAGTAGGTCTGTTCCATTGTTGGCCTATTTGTCTCTCCTTGAAGAAGTTCTACATCATCTTAATTTCATAGTCTTCAGCCCCCAAAATCTCCTTCATGTTTCTTTTAGTGTATGTGGGTCTCCTGAAATGTGTTTTTTCAGCTTTTGCTTGTCTGAATGTGTGTATGTTTTACCTTCATTGTTTTTAAGTAATTTATTTTGAAATAATTTCAAACTTACAGAAAACTTGGAAGAGTAGTGAAAATAACATCCTTGTCCCCTAACTCAGATTTCCAACTTTTAACATTTCACTGAATTGATTCATCATCCTCTTCCTCTTTTTTTCTGTATATGTCTCTCTCTCTGTGTAATGCTTTTTCCATTTTTCTGAACCATTTGACCATAAGTTGCAAATGTTGCTTAATCACCTCTAAATTCTCCAGTGTACATTTCCCCTAAACAAGAACACTCTCCTTAATAATCATTATATAATCCTTTGAGCAAGAAATTCAACCTTGATACAACACTGCCATCTAATCTACTGATCCTGCTCAAATTTTGCTACCTGTCCCAACAGGTGGTTCATGATTCTGTCTAGAAACATGTGTTGTAGTTTGTTATCATGTCTCTTTGGTCTCCTTCAATCTGGAATAGTTCCTCAGTTTGTCCCTATCTTTCATGTTCTTTACAATTTTTATGATTTTAATTTTTAAAAGTTTGTTGAGGTTTGTTCTATGGACTAAAATGTGATCTAGCTTGGTAAATGTTTCATAGTCACTAGAAAAAAAAATCCTACTGTTGTTGGGTGGAGTGTTCTGTGTGTGTCAATTAGATCCTGTTGGTTGATTGTGTTATTCAGATCTTCTATATCTTTGTAGATTTTTTAGTAGTTCTGTCTGTGGAAGAGAGGGGCATGTTGAAGTCCCAAGTACAATTTTCTATTTTTCTACTTCTCCTCTCATGTATTTTGAGGCTCTGCTGTTTGATGCATGCATATTTAATATTGTTATATCTTCCTGGTGAATTGATCCTTTCATCATTATGTAATGTC
>NW_007727528.1:124627-126441 GCF_000696425.1 Galeopterus variegatus
TTCTTTATCTGATATTAATGTAGCCATTTCTGCTTTTTAAAAATTAATGTTGATAAGCTATATCTTTTTCCATCCTTTTAATTTTAACCTATCTATGTCACTGAGTTTGAAGTGAGTTTCCTGTAAACAGCATTTAGTTGAATCTTTCTTTGTTATCACTTTGCCTATATGCCAGTCTCTGCCTTTTAATGAATGTATTTAGACCATTTACATTTAAAGTAATTGTTGCTATGCTAGAGTCTATGTCTGCCATTTTATTATTTGTTTTCTGTTTGTTTCCTCTGTTTCTCTTTTCTTGCATTCCATTAGATTACTTGAATATATTTTAAGATTCCATCTTGACTTATTTCTACTGTTTTAAAATGTATCTCTTTGTATAGCTTTTGTAGTGGTTGCTCTGGGTATTACTATACACACATTTAAAATTTCATATACATTTATTATAAAATTCCTGATATACAGGATGTGTGGCATTCAGTTTACAAATAATTAAATTTATACAGTATTCTTTATCATAAATTCCAAGTATCCAATTCTCACAGATTTCTCTTTTTGAGTTTTGCCAGACTCTTGTATCCTTAGCCAACTTATGGTTGCACTGATGAATGAGTGTAGTTTTGACATGAATGTTAGTTGATATTTTTGTTCAGGTTAATAAAAAAGGTAAAAATGAAACAATGAAGACATGTGAGAATTTCGCTATTTGTCAGTGACATGAACAAATTTTTTTCTAAATTGGGTAATAGTTTCAAATGTTAGAATATTTCCTGCTTTTTATTATTCATAATGTGATGATTACTTTTAAGTTTAATTTGCATTGTTAATATTTTATGTATCACCTTTAAAAGTCTAGATCAGAGTTGGCAAATTATAGTACTGGTTCAAACCCTCCCACATCTTTTTGTTTATGTATTGTTAATGGCTGCTTTTGTACTGCAATGACAGAGATGTAGCTGTGACAGAGACTGTATGGCTCTCAAAATTGAAAATATTTATTATCTGGTTCTTTATAGAAAAAGTTGACTGATCCCTGGTCTAGACAATCAACAAAACAGTTAATCAAAGTTTGATTTGCAGTGTTGCTAATTTCTGTGGTGTAAATATTCTCACTAATCTGATGTCACTGAATGTGAAATAGGACAGAAATATGTGGTAGTACACCATTTATAGTATTTCTACCATACAGATATGATGGACAAAAATAACTTCAAGGGCATCAATAATAATAAAATGTTGTAAAGTAAGGTATCTATTAAAGTATAATAAACTGGAAAGTATTGAATATTTATTATCTGAATATAATTTATTTAATTGCAAGTTCATATAATTTATTTTGAATAATGGCAGTATTTAACAAGTGGCTTACAGAATTCCTGTAAATTTAAAAAATAGATTCTGCAAGTTGGTATGAACCAACTCTTGCACAAAACTGGCTTCAGTCTTCATGAGGGTTATTTTATTTTTGGTTTATTTCTTCGGGTACAGACCTTTTGGGAATTCAAGTGAAAGTCTCGGTGTGTTTACCAGTGTTCTTTCTCCTTGTTGGAACCTGGACTGTTATATTTGTTTCTCCAGTCCTATTGACACTGCTGAAAGCTTTGCTAAGCTTCTCAGCCTCTTATGTTCACTTCTGAGTTTCTCAGTTTCTTAGCTTGGTGCTGTTGACAAATTGGCATAAAGGTTGCACAGAATGTCAAACTAACCTCATCGAGTTTCCCTTCCTCAAAGAACATTAACCACTTAAGTCCTGGCTGCTTTGGCATCTTTGCAATGCCTTCAAATAGATTTTGTTTTTTGTATTTTATTCATTTTTT
>NW_007727528.1:127454-128941 GCF_000696425.1 Galeopterus variegatus
ATGCAGATATTCTCGCACGTTTTTCTTATAAAAGTTTACATGTTTATTTTCACAGTTAAGTTCAAACCTTTTGGAGTTGATTTTTTAATAGTGTGAGGTAGAGATCTAATTTCAAGAAATTTTTTTCTTATGGATAGTCATTTGTTCCAGCACCATTTATAGAACAGAGCATACTTTCTCTAGTTATCTGTGGTGTTTATTTGACTTATATCTAGTAGTGTAACTGAACTCTCTAGTTTGTTTCATTGGCTTTTTAAAATCTTTTTTTTTTTTTTTTGCATCAGGAAAGTACTATTTTAATTCCTACAGCTTTGTAAGATAAATCTTGATTTCTTGTTCTTTTTCTTTTCCAGAAATGTCCTGGCTCTTTTTGGCGTTTTGCTGTTTTGGAATTAGCTTTTCAAGTTCTACAAAAAACCTTATTGGAATTTTGTTTGAAATTTCCTGAATGTTTATATAATCAATTTTGGGAGAAATATCTTTCTTTATCTAAATATGTAACCTTTAAATATCTTTCAAGAGAGTTGTATAATTTTTTCCTAAGGCCCTGCATGTTTTTTTAATGGCTATATTTCTGGATGCCATTTTTTTGGGCCATCATTGTTAAGTATTTTTAAGTATTATGTTTATGATTGCTGTTGATGTACAAAAACACAGCTAATTTTTATATTAATATTATAATTACCAATTACCTTGCTAAATTGTCTAATGCATTGTAATAATTTAAGAGTCTTTTGTGATTTCTATGAGGAAAATCATGTCAGTTGCAAATAATCCATTTTTAATCCTTTTACCTTTGTTTTATTCATCTCATATTACTGCACTGGCTAGAATATCTGGTACAATGCTGAGTAGAAGAGGTGAGAGTGAGCATACTTATCTTTTGCCTTCCTCTAAAGGAAATACTGCTTTTGTTTGCATCTATTGACATGACCATATAGTTTTTTTCCTTTAATCTGATAATGTGGCAATTTACATTAAAGGATTTTAAAGATTAAATTAATCTTGCATTCCTGGTAGAAAACTAACTTGGTCATGCTGAATTATATATTAAATATATGCTATATATATATTAGATATATTTCATATACATATAGCTAGGTTTTTCTTTCCAATATTTAGGATTTTGGCTCTACATTTATTTGCAAGATTATGCTGTAATTTTTCTTTTTCTTTGTCTTTGGCTGGCTTTGGTATCAGGATTATATTAGCTGTAAAAATATTTAGGGTGCATTTTCTTTGGAAGAGTCTGCATAAACCTGAAATTATCTGTTCTTTGAAAGTTTGGAATAAGTTGTCTATAATTCCATCTAGGTCTTTATTTTTTCCTTTGAGGAAATATTTAAAATTGCTGATTAAGTTTCTTTGATTGTTTTAGGGCTATTCATGTTGTCTGTTTCTTTCGGAGTCAGTTTTTACAAAATACATAGTATTTTACATAGCAGTCTATGTAAATACCTAGTATTTTTACATAGTAGTCTAAAATG
>NW_007727528.1:130082-179630 GCF_000696425.1 Galeopterus variegatus
CATCGTGCTCCCAAGCGGCGCACTGTAGCAGTGCGCCACCGGGCTGGCCCTGGTTAGTGTTTTTCTAATGCAGCTTCTTCTAGTTTTTTTGTTTCAGCCTTTCTATGTCCTCCTGTTTTCCTGTGTTTTTTAAACAGCCTATAGTCGATTTAAAAATTTATCCTTTAATTAGTGAACTTAGTCCATTTACATTTTCTGATTACGGATATATTTGAATTAATTTCTAATTTCTCACTTTGACCTTTCTATTTGCTTCATGTTTCTATGTTTCTTTTTTCCAACACTTTTTTTTGCCTTCTTTTAGATTAAAGTATGTTTGTTTTGCAATTTTTTTCCTTTAGAATTTGGATGTAAATACTATTTTGATTATTTTACCCTTGCAATATTACAGTTCATACTCAACTCTATAAAATCTAATGTTAATTAATATCTTTCATCTGAACAATGTTATATATTTTTAAATATGTTTATATATTTCATATGTTATATATGTTTATAATAATGTTATACATTATATATTTTGTCTCCATGTCTCTTCTACAGGGCTTTCTGGGTAATTTTTAAAGAATTTTTTAGATTATTGATTTTCTATTTAGCCAGGTCTAAATTGCTAAATTGCTTTTTAACTCATTCTCAGGGTTTTAAATGAGCAGATTTAAAACATTTTCTAGTAGTTCCATTTCACTACTTTTCAAAATTTCCTGATTATTTAAGCAGATTATTGTTTTTTGTTCACTATTTTCTTTCTTACTTTTTGTTGCTATCTTTAAAAATTTTATGTTTAAAAATTAACATTCAGAAAAACTGACCTTTGGGTGTGTTCAGCTCTAGGCATTTTAACACATACAGATCTGTGTAATCACCATCATCATAACAGTCTCATGAGTCCGAACAATTTCCCTGTGCTACCCATTTGCAGTCATACTCTTCCCTCACTCTTTCCTCCAACTCCCAGCCACTGATGCATTCTCTGTCCCTCAGGAGAGCATGCTTAGCTTGCACACTGGGTAGGCAGGATGTAATGGGAGTTAGGGCCATGGAAGCAGCCCTCAACCAATGACTGACAGGAAATGGTGGGTAATGCCGGTGGAAGACTCTGAAGCATGTTCTACCAGAGAACCCTACTAGAGGTTAGAGAAACCCAGCCTTAGACCTCAGGACATCAGAGAGACCCCAAGT
The DNA here is from genome assembly GCF_000696425.1 of Galeopterus variegatus. Taxonomy (NCBI): domain Eukaryota; kingdom Metazoa; phylum Chordata; class Mammalia; order Dermoptera; family Cynocephalidae; genus Galeopterus; species Galeopterus variegatus. The sequence goes on from NW_007727528.1 coordinate 131,262, forward strand.
ATGAGCCATGCAGTGCAGCTGAGGTGAGACACTGTCCAGTTGCAACTGTGTGTAATTGGTCAGAGCCTCCATGGAACTGGTCACGACAGCAGTGGCTGGAGTATGAGGTGGGCCTGAGAGGATTTTAAAGTTGTGTTCAATAAGTGTCCATTTCAGAGGGAAACTGAAATTGCTGAGCTGCAAATCCATCTTCCACAACTTCATGTGCCCATCTTTCCCACAACTGGGGGAAAGCAGGGCTCAGAGATGGAGACAGATTCCTGAGGGTGTCATTTGAACCCCTGGATCTTACTATGTCTGAAGCATTTAACTTCGGGTTTTTTGTTGTTGTTGTTATTTGAGCCAATAAATTTTCCTTTTTTGCTTAAGTGGGCTTGGATTGGGTTTTATTCTGCACAGCTAAAAGTCTCTCCAGCTGTGTTCTTTATTTATTCAATAAGTTTTCCCCCCACTCATTTTTAAAAACTTGTGGTAAACTACAGACATTATAAAATTTACCATCTTAACCATTTTTAAGTGTACAGTTCAGTAGCATTAAGGATATTCATATTGTTGTGCAATAAATTTCCAGAACTTCTTCATCTTGCAAAACCGAAACTTTGTACCCATTAAACAACTCCCCATATACCCTTTCCCCAACCCCTGGCAACAGCCATTCTTTCTGTTGGTAGGAGTTTGACTACTCTAGATACCTTACCTAAATGAAGCGATACAGTATTTGTCTTTTGGTGACTGGCTTGTCTCACTTAAGCATAATGTCTTTAAGATTCATCCATGTTGTAGTGTGTGTTAGGATTTCTTTCCTTTCTAAAGACTAAATAGTATTCCATTGTATATGTATATACCACATTTTGTTTATCCAGTCCTCTGTCATTGGATATTTGGGTTCCTTCCTCCTTTTGACTACAGTGAATAATGCTGCTATAAACATGAGTGTACAAATATCTCTTTGAGACACTACTTTCCATTCTATTTTTAATTTTTTGAGTAACCATCATACTGTTTTCTTTAGTTGCTGCCCCATTTTACTTTTTCGCCAATGATGCACAGGGTTCCAGCTTCTCCACATCCTCACCAATCCTTGTTATTTTCTGTTTCTTTTAACTATAGCGATCCGAATGGGTGTGAGGTAGTATCTCTTTGTGGTTAAGAAGCTTTTTTTCACGTTCCTGGCACTGTGCAAGTATAGCACAGAACAGATGTATAGAACTCGAGTCTTGTGGGTATAAAATACACCCAAATAATAAATTACAGCTATAAAAATTGCTCCCAAGGAGAAGTTATAGGAATGGGGTGGACGATTTGACTTACTCCTAGAGGAGGGGCATCTCTTAAAGACAGATATGGTAGGTCACTCCCACGCAAAGGTCACATCCTCCTGTGATGGACAGCTTTTCATGCTGTTTCCTTAATAGGCATCTGCGGAGATAACCTTTTAGCTGCTCAGTTTTCAGAGGCCCACAGGTCCTTTCTTAGCACACAGAGCAGCCTTTGGGACTGGGGCTTGCCAGACATCTTCAAAGGTCCCCAAAGAGCTCTTACTCTGGCAAACAGTTTTTCATCAATAAACAGGGCAGTGCTTCCTGCCCAGATGCCTGTTAAATTTGCCTTTTCCCCAACAGTGAGTCACTCTTAGCCAAATCTTGCTCTGGTGATCCAAAAGCACCTGGTTTTCTGTGATCCTTTTTGCCAATTTGTGACCAGAAATTGAATGGTCTTTGGGGGTGAGGAGGAAATGGTGGTAAATGGATCCAGGAGAGGTGGCAGGATGGCTGCTATGTTTGGGCACATATTCTGTAACTCCCTCTAAGACAGCTTTTCTTTTTTCCCCAACAGTGAGTCACTCTTAGCCAAATCTTGCTCTGGTGATCCAAAAGCATCTGGTTTTCTGTGATCCTTTTTGCCAATTTGTGACCAGAAATTGAATGGTCTTTGGGGGTGAGGAGGAAATGGTGGTAAATGGATCCAGGAGAGGAGGCAGGATGGCTGCTATGTTTGGGCACATATTCTGTAACTCCCTCTAAGACAGCTTTTCTTTTATAAAGTGGCAAGATTGGACTCAATGATCCCTTCTTGCTTGGCATTTGGTGAATTTGAGAGGAGGTGGCTAGGGCAGCTGTTTCAACACTTTCTTTCCAAAGAGACAGACATAATGGATGATGTTCACAAGAGAGATACCACCCACGGTTATGCTCAATTCTTGGAAAATTAACTACAATGCCCCTCCCTTCTTTCTCACTCAAGAAAGTCCACTGGAAAGCCAAATTATGTGTGTAATAATATCATAGCAAAGCATACTTCCAATAGCCCTTGGCACTTAGCAAGTGCTCAAAACCATATGCTGTTTTAAATTATTATTTTTATTTTAGGCTTAACCTTCAACCAGAGAAAGCCAAACTATACTCCATGGTCCAAATTTGGTCTGCCACCTGTTTTCATATGATCTGTGAACAATCATAGTTTTTGGATTTTTAAGTAGTTGGAAAAAACAGTATTTTCTGATGTGAAAATTTTATAAAATCCAAATTTTAGTATCCATAAGTAAAGCTTTACTGGAATACAGCAATACCTATTTGTTTATGCATTGTCTGTGACTGCTTTCACGCTATAGCGGCAGACTTGAGTAGCTGCAACAGAGACCATATGACCCACAAAGCCTCAAATATTTATTATCTAGCCCTTTATAGAAAAAGTTAGCCAATGCTTTCACTAGACCAGATCTATTGGAATCCACAGTATATACATGTTGAGTATTTGCTGTATTTGTGAGGTTCAAGACCACATCTGTCTTGTTCACCATTGTCTTTCTAGTTCTTAATACAGAATTGATACTCTGTCAGTTCTGTTGAGTTTATTGTAACCCAGATGTCCTGGGTTTCTCCATCTTTCATGGGTCATCTTCCATTAATGATTGTGTAACAGTTGTTTGAACTCCGTTCTGAGTTGATCCGACAGAATTGCAGTCTTGTACCAGGCTGCCCTTGCAGGTATTTCTGGGGGTCCCTGGGGAATGCATCCATGCCCCCCATATCTGTTCTAAGGGTATTCCTCTGGACTTTTGGTCCTAAATTCTCTGCTGAGAACCTCTCATTGCCTTAGCCCCAAGCCTTTTACTGGAGGCCTGAAGTTGAAAGCAGGAAAATGTATCATAAAAACAAAAACCTGGACCCTGAATCCTGGACTTCACATATTCCAGAGCTCAATGTTGTACTCATGGGCGGAACCTCTCATTGCCTTAGCCCCAAGCCTTTTACTGGAGGCCTGAAGTTGAAAGCAGGAAAATGTATCATAAAAATGAAAACCTGGACCCTGAATCCTGGACTTCACATATTCCAGAGCTCAATGTTGTACTCATGGGCACCCCAAATGGTGAACCTTTCTTTCCCGCCACTGTGCTGTAGAGTCCGCCTGTTTCCCATGTTGGTGGTGCCTTTGACCATCTCTCCCCCAACCGGGATGGAGGCCCACAGTTCCCACCTTGTTCCAGAAAGAGGAGAGTCCTTTCTGCCTCGGCACACAAAAGTATTCTTTAGAGAGATGCATTTCTGCCATCAGTGAAGACTTTTTCAGAATAAGACTTTGATTCCCCTTTGCTTAATTCAAAGGCCTCCAAGGGTGTTCTCCCCAAACAAGATAGAAGTGTTTCCTCCTCTTCTCAAACCATGGTGATGAATTTGACCTCTAACTGAGGAGCAGCTGAAAAAATGCTGGTGGCTTTAAAATACGTGTTTGTCCCCCACTTTGAGCTTACAAGGTGGTACAAAATATCAGGATCCAGTTTCACAGTGCAAATGAATAAATGATTAAGTATACATACTCTCTCTCTATATATGTACATATGTGTATATGGTAAAATATAATAATCTTTATATAGCATATATATGTAGTATATAAATATATGTACTTTTCTCTATCAAACACATCTTACAATAAAATATATTTATCATATATAATAAATTACATACTAAATTACTGTTAATATTCAAAGTTAAAGTTAGACAGGAAGAATAAGTTCTGGTGCTCTAGGGTGACTATAGTTAATAACATTGTATATTACAAGATAGCCAGAGAAGAGGATCTTGAATGCTATAACACCAAAGAAATGATATATGTTTAGTTGATAGATATGCTAACTATACCGATTGGATCATTATACAATATATGCATGTATTGAGACAGCAAACTGTACCCCATAAAAATGTACAATGAAAAAAATAGTTTTAAAAGTTACTCTAAATATTAAATAATCTAAAACATTGTCACATTATTGTTAGACCTTTACTGTTAGACTTTATTGTTACACTTTTTTGTTACACTTTATTGCTATACTTTATTGTTAGACTCAGACCTCATAGACACCCAGACCCGGGGGTGGTTAGTCTCTGCTTCAGATACGCTAGCCCTAAGAGCCAGGTGCTCATGTCCAAAATTGTAAGACGAGTCTCGGAGTGGGCTATTTGGCTTCACTCTTACTTTTCTATGCCCATAGCCTGAGATCCTCCTCCAATGTTACCAGCTCTGGTGTTTCAAACTATGATCTTCATAGTCCCCTGGATTGGGGGTAAGGGAGGTGAGGAGTGAGGAAAGGACAAGCGTGGGTATTGACAGGTGAGCTCCTCTTCCTGGAAAAGTCTTCCAAGTGTATGCCCTGCCGGTGGCAGGTTATTCTGGGATCCTGAGTCCAATGGGGGTGTGATGGTGTTAATAACATCATCCTGTGCTGAGTGGGCACAGATGGAGGAAGTGGATACCCAGGAAGCTGGAGGAAGGCAAGAGAGGCATTGGGTGGGTTCACAGGATGAGAAAAGCACTTCAGGGTTGTACTAGTGGTGTCTGGTGTTAGTCTCCAGGTTTGAGGTCCTTCTGGGGGCAACAACCATGGTCAAAGAACCAGCAGCACGGGTGGAGGTGTTGATGATGGTGGTGGCATGGTGAAAAAATACCTGTTCATGTTTTTTTTTCTTTGCTATTTTTTCTTACAATGAAAGTCATAAGTTCATTGTATACATTTAATAATTTAGGGAAGAAAAAAAGTTGGGTCCAACCATGAAGAGATTTCATCAAAAAATGGAGCTTCTCCTGTGGCTGGGTGCTAGGTCCTGGGAATAGAGGGAGAACAGAACAGATAGACTTCCTCCTTTCTGAAATTTATGAACAGATGACCAAATAAAGTATTTTCAGATAGTGATAAGGGCAATGATGAAAATAAAATACAGCATACGAGTAACTTGGAGGAAAGTTAGTTTGGCAAAAGATGATCATTATTCACATTTTCATGTGTATGGTTTTCAAGGTCTTTTTCCCCCTCAGTATCTGTCCTTTTTCCATTCTGATCTAATTCTGCATCATCTGTCTAAAAATGGGATCATGATATATATTCTGTGTTGTAACCTTATTTATTTCACTGAATATATTATGAACATCTTTCTGTTTCATTATTTATTTATCTGTATCATTATTTTTATGGATGCAGAGCAATTTATCATGTAGCCTGTACCTTGCTTACATAACCAGTCCCCTGTGATCGCATGTAGGTTGCTTCCAGGGCATTGAAGAGATAAGGCTTCTGGAGTCTGTCTCTTTCCTTCCATTGTTACACTGTTCTGCCAAGGTTTTATATTTGTGATCATGTCACTCTTCTGATTTCAAACTATCATTGGCTCCCTATTGCTTACACAATAAAACCTGAACACCTGAGCTTTATCACTGTTGGGATGTGCACCAGTAAAACTGGATGGCCTAAATAAGTGGGTGAAAAGATGCTCAACATCTTTAGTCATTAGAGAAATGCAAATAAAAACTGCAATGAGATGCGACTTTACACTTACTAGGATGGCTATTAGAAACAACAACAGCGGGCCAGCCCCGTGGCTCACTCGGGAGAGTGCGGTGCTGATAGCGCCGAGGCTGCGGGTTCGGTTCCTATATAGGGATGGCCGGTGGCTGAGCGTGGTGCAGATGACACTGAGCCAAGGGCTGCGATCCCCTTACTGGTCAAAAAACCAAACCAAAACAAAACAACAACAATAAAAAAACAGCAATGGAATATAACATAAGTGTTATTAAAAAATGTAATGCACATAAAGTGCTTATGATGGTGCCTGGTACATAACAAGTGCATGATAAATGTTCACAATGATTACTATTTGATTCAACATCCATAATGCCTGGAGACAAAGTGGGTGAGAACATAAGTCTATCGAATAAGAAAGGAGATGGCTTTGATTCTTTTAGTTCTGTCCAAGAGAGAAGGCATATTTCTCATAACTTTAGTACCTTTTTTCTTTATGTCGGTGTTAGACACAGACATGCCTCCTTCATGGATGACAATCCTAATTCTGAAAGTCTCTCAACGTTTTAAGCCAGTTCTCATTGAGGATCTCCACTGTGAGGGCCTGAGACACAGATGGGATTGTTCCATACTCCAAAAGGATCCTCACCTCACTGCATTCGCATTTGGCTCCAGCTGGTAGACACACAGTGCACAGCTCCAAGACTTAATTGTGTTCTGCTTGTGTGTTGCCAAACACTAAAACCTTTTGTTGTTGGAGTTAAGTGTTTTGGGAAATGGGTTGTATTATTTCATCAACTGAAGCTTCAAAAAGTTGGAACTGCTGAATGAGCTGCCAGATCTGAACTTGATCTCCAGTTGGCCTACCTTTACTCACCAGGGAAGACATGTTGAAACATTCATTGTGAGCTGTGTGAATTAATTTGGAACATGCTCTGTCCCAATGCAATGGCATTTAGTGGCACATAGTAGGCTCTCAATTGTGCATTTCAAATATATTATGAATCATTCAAGATGTTAAAAGTATAACAGCAAACATTTAAATCATGATTACACTGTGCCAGGCACTATTTTAAGCATGCTGTATATACTAACTCAATGGCTTACAATCTTTGCTGCACATTAGAATCACCTGGGTAATTTAAGACAGTCCTAACGCTGAGGCCACACCCTGCACCAGTGAAATCAGAATCTTTGGGAACTGAATTTTAAAAGCTCTCCAGGTGATTCAAATATGCAGTTAAGTGTGAGAATCAGCAAATGAACTGATTAATCCTTATAGCAAGTCTGTGAAGCAGGTGCTGTTACTACCCATATTGTACAGATGAGGAACCTCAGGGTCAACAGAGAGGTTAAGTGACTTGCTCAAGGTCCCACAGCTGGTAAATGTCAGAATCAGGTTTTGAACCAGGCTGTCTGGTCCCGGAGTCCATTCTCTTAATTACTATATCCTACAACAAAAGCCTGCACATCTCCTCTTGTTCTCTGTCTTCATCCCACTGCCTGGTTTACACTCCCATCCCCTCATGATCTTTCCTGGGCATTTCAAAGTCTCCTCATTGGTCTGATTCCTCCAGTGTCAGGCCCTCTAACTCAGCTCTGTCCAATGGAATTATAATGTGAGCCACACACATAATTTTAAATTTCCTCCTGGCAACATTAAGAAAGTAAAAGGAAGCAAGAGAAATTAATTTTAGTACATTTTATTTAACCCAATCTATCCTAAATATTATCCTTTCAACATATAGTCAATTTCAAACAATATTAATGAGATCTTCTACGTTCTTTTTATCATACTCAATTTCAAAGTCCTGCGTATATTTTATACTCACAGCACATCTCAGTTTGCACCGGCCGTATTTCGGCACTCAGTAACCACATGTGGCCAATGGCTACCATATTGGATGGGGCAGCTCTGACCCATTCTCCACCCTGCAGACAGGGTGAACTTTCTGAAATGTAAATATCACTAGTTCTCTTGACATTTTAAAACATGTCCCTAGTTTTCCATTAATCTCAAGATAAAACCCACAAGGTCCTTTGTGATTTGGTTCCAACCTACCCTTCTAGACTATCTTCCCACAATCTCTTCATGTACGGAAACTCCAGCCCTAACCAACTTCTTTCTATCCCCTCATATACACTATTATATTTCTTTCAGTGTATTCAAGTTGCCATGCCTCTGCCCAGGCGGTTTCCTCTACATGGAATGCCATTCCTGTTTTCCTTCTCTTCCCTCTTCTCCTCCTGGAAAATGTCTTCTTTTTCAAGACCCAACTCAAATGTCTTCCTTTAAAAAGTTCTAGGATTCATCTAGGAAGAGTTAGTCCCACCCTCCCATAGGTTCATGTGGTACACTGGCCACAGCTTTTATCATATTAGTTGTTGCCCTCACAAGGCCAGGTGCTTTACCAGGGCAAAGACCATGGCTTATTCATTCACTTGCTCTCAGTGCCTTTCTTGCATAATGCCTGTCAAATAGAGAGCACATTATGTTACACCCAAACCCCTTCATTCATTTTTATTATTTGCCTGGTCTTGGTAGAATTGTGGCTTTGAGACCTTCATAATCTAGCTCTCTCATTTTATAGATGGGGAAACTGAGGTCCCAGGAGAGAAGACGACTAAATCTGTGACCATTTGGCCCATTTCCTGGCTGGCCTTACTCAGCTATCCTTCTATTCTTCACTGGTGAGTTTTCTGGAAACATAATTAAGTTGAAGAAGAGATGAGGAGGAAAGTGGATCTGCTTTATGCAATAAGTGATTCATGAAATAATAAAGTGTAAATAAAATGTTTGTAAATGAGACCATGTTTCAAATGCCCTAGAGTTGTTGCATGTGTAATGGAATCCTTCCACGAGCTATGGTATAAAGAGAAAAGAGTGTCAACTTTATTGCTTTTGTAAATTTTTATCTCCTCCCTCCCCAATTGGGACTGCTTACAAGTGAGATCCAGCTGCTGTTTCAGCAAAACTGAATGGTGGTTTTTCTGTGTCACCCCGAGTGAAAATGGTTTGGGAGTGGATTATCTGCTTATTTGATCCCCTAAAGCCTCAACTCTCTTTGTTATCACAGCCGAGAGAGATAATTAGAATGTGCTCAGAAGAGCCTGTTTTTAGTGGGGACTAAAGAACATTGCAGAACATTGTTTCATAATCTTTAATTCGGGAATTTGGCCTTTTGACTTCCTGGTATTCTCAGCCATTGGAAATGTGACCATTAAACTGAGAGCTGGGTTTTAAAAACTCTTTGTAAAGTTAAGCTTTCCAAATGAAGAAGTTTCGTACATTGCTTCTCTTGGCAACCTCGATTTTGCAGGGAGATAAGCTGGAGAGCCAAGGAGGAAAGAGAGGAAGGGTTAATTAGAAAAGCAGTTGCTGGGCTGGACGGTGACGCACTGGAGAGTGCGCCGCTTGGGAGTGTGGCGGCGCTCCCGCTGAGGGTTCGGATCCCATGTGGAGACCGGTTCCCGCTCACTGGCTGAGCGCGGTGTGGGTGCAACACCGAGGGTTGCGATCCTGTTGCCGGTCCCCGGTACGGGCGCGACACTGAGGGTTGCGATCCCGTTACTGGTCAGTAAAAAAAAGACAAAAAGGAAAAAAAAAAAAAAAGAAAAGCAGTTGCTCGGGGCCATTTAGTGCAAGGAGAGGTAATGCATCCTCCAGTATCTGAGAGTATCTCTGGGGTACAGAGAGAGCAAAACTGATTTCGTACGCTCACTCGATGCTCTAGAACTAATATGATAGGAGATTTAAAGAAGAGGCATTGTAGTTTATTGGAAATAATAATCATGATGAGAAGATAAGAACACCACCCCATTCATATTATGGAACTGTCATATTCCCTCGGGTTTTCTGGCTTGACTGTTTGATGCCAGACACATGGTTCTATTCTCAGTGTAGACTGAGTGAGGGTTAATCCACTTTTAAACTACTAGTTTCAGCAATACTTTCGCTAAGATAGCTATAAATGTAAGTTCTACTATTTTCTTCTGCTCCCCGGTGGATCATCTTGTGCACCCCTTCCTCTTTGGAGACCACTGAGCTAGGAAATGCACTTACCCAGCACCTCTTTTCCCAGTGGTGGATATGTGACAGTTGGCTCTGCTAACAGTCCCCACCTTGCATTGTTTCATGCTCTTTTAAGTCCAAATTGGCACTTTCACACCTGCTGCAAAACTGAGTGATAAAACATCTGTGTTCTTAGTCTTTCCCTTTTCTCTTGATTGATGCTGTGGGTTTAACTCAGAATTTTCTCTTAGCTTTACCTGCACGATACTCATATATCTGAGGATTGTTTCTTCCTCTACCATTTTACCAGCGCTGTTTGAGGAAGGGGCCTTCCTCAGAGAGGCCCAGAATTTGACTCTGCTTGTACACAGATCCCTTTTTTCTCTCATGTTGCATTAGTTAGGATTTTTTGTTGTCGCAAGTGAAGGAAATCAAATTGAACCTGGCTTAAGCAGAAAAGAGAATTTGTTAGCCCTTATAACTGAACAGTTCAAATGTCTGGCTAGATCCAGGTGCTCAAATGATGTAACTAAGATTTGATCTTTCTCTTGCTGCATTTCCCAGCTTTGTTTTCTATTCTTTGTTGGCAGTGTCTCTGTGTGGTGACTCCCAGAAGCTCTAGGCTTGTTTTATCCTTAAAGTCAACAATTCCAGGAGAGAGAGAGAGAGAGAGAGAGAGAGAGAGAGAGAGAGAGAGAGCAGTTTCTGGTTCCAACAGAAGTTCAGGGATTGAGTTTTTTTGGCTTACTTTGGGTGTCCATCCCTGAACCATTTTCTTTGATAAGGGAAATGTAATGCTTGGACTGGCCAGGTCTTGATCCCATGACCACACCTGGCATTAGGGTTGAAGCACTCACTGCCCAATCCACAATGAGTGAGAGTCAGGGGGAAGGGGTTGCTACTGAAAGAAGAAGTGGACAGGAACAAACTACATGCTTTCCGACTTTGAGTGGGGACTTTCCTTAACAGAGGCTCAACTACAAGGTTGGAACAATATAGTCCTTTGCTTGGATCACAATGCCTTGTGATCCTAAGTATCCATAGTTAGGTCAAATCTCACAGGTTAAGGGCAGAGTGACTACCTAAAAGAATTTCTTCAGTTAAGACACAGCCACAAATTCAGGAGTCCCCAGGCCACCTATACTTCTGACCAACTGGCTACAATTTAAGGATTCCCACTAGCTCCCCAGGTCCCATAATTCACTAGGACAACTCACAGAACTCAGGAAAGTGTGATATCTATGATTACAGCATAGTTGTAAAGGGTGTAAATCAAGATGACCCAAATTAAGAGTTACAGACGGTGAGGTCTGGGAGGATCCCAATGTGAAGCTTCCATGTCCTCAGGATGTGTCACTCTCCCAGCATAATGATGTATGATTACCAAACAGGGAAGCTCATTCGAACTTTGGGTGTTCAGAGTTTTTATCAGGGCTTCATTATGTAGGTATATGATTGAATCATTGGCGATGTGATTGAAGTTGATCTCCTGCTTTCCTCCTTTCCCTGAAGGACAGGAGGACAGATGGATATCACGTGGCTCAAAGCCCCAATCCTCTAATCACATGGTTGATCTTTCTGGCATGACCAGCCCCCAACATAAAATTATCCAGGGGCCCATTGTGGGTTACTTTATCAGCATGGTCGGGCTGAAGGGCCCACCATGAATAACAAAGATACTTCTATCACTTGGGAACTTCTAAGGGTTTAGAGGCTCCCTCTCTGGAACTGGGGATAAAAAACAGACAAATTCTTTATTTTACAACACTCTTCTATGCTGCATCCCAACTTCTTCCCAGGCTTGGAGATTAACCACTGTCCTCTCTTCACTTTCTTCTCTGCTGCCACCATTTCTAGACTCAACACCAACTCTGGCTGAGGCTTCCAGACTCTTCCCCCAGAGCCTCATCAGAGGCCTCCTCTAGGGTCTCCTCTTGAACACTACTGTTCCCTATTCGTAGCCCTGTTCTCTCTTCTTCCCAAAACTTATGGCCTTGGGAAATCTTAGTTTCTGGGTCTTAGTTTCTTTATTGGTAAAATGTGGGATGTGAACTGGTCTTGACTCAGCTAAGAAGTTACTTATCCCAGGAAGCCTCCTCTAGAGGACATTCTTGGTTTTTTTTGTGACTAGCATCTGAATCCCTTTTCTTGGGAACCTTTTGGTCTATGAGCTTAATATTCCTGTTATTATAAAAGTTGAAAAAGCCAAGTACTTACTTTCTCAGCCTTTCTTGCAGCCAGGGTGTGATCATGTGACCTAGGCTTTGCATTCTCAGAGGCAGTAATGTTAAGATTCCGGGTTAGATTAGCCAGAATCAGACTCTGTTGCTCATGATAAAGACATTGACTGATGTGCCTTCCTTGACTTGCCAGATTGGGGAGGTGGCTTTCTGTGTGCTTCATCTGTACCACTTTCCCTGTCACCACTACTGTTATTGTCATAGCTAATGTATATTGAGTTGTTGCTGTGAGCTGGATGCTTTACACAGGCTATCTCATTGACTCAATTGATATCCACATTTTACAGATGAGACACATAAAAGGGAAGATACTTCTCCAGGTCATGCAGCTAGTGAGAGCACAACTAGGATCTGAACCTTCTCGGTTTGACACCACAAACTTCTTTCTTGACATCAGACCATAGCATCACTATTTAACCCACCTACAAAGTCCTAGAGGGCAGGGGTTATCTTTATATCTCTGACATCTCTCACATGGCTTGTCACATGGTAGGTAATCAATGAATACTCAAGCTCAGGTAGATGACAAGGTCTCACCTGGCTCAAACACTCATGAAAATCCATCAGTTGCCCACCTCCTGCCCACCAAATTGTAATTCACCTTCCCTTAGTTCTCTTTTCCCACTTGCTATCTCCCAATTTTTCTTTTTGACCTCTGTTTCTAGATTCTTGAGATTTTGGGGATGAAGATGTCTCTGCTTCATGAAGGACTTTGTACTGTGCTATCCTCTGCCCTATCCTCAACTCCTTAGTGACTACATAGTTTCACATCTTTGGAAGGGTTTTGGCAGAGTTAATTTCACATTTGCAAGGTACCCTGCTGCCTTTTTGAGGAGTTCTAAAATAACAAACCTGAATTCTCTTTGGAGCAATGACATATTGGTTAAAAGAATCAAAGGCTTTCTCTAAGATTTGCACAAGGAGTCGATGTTGAAATGGCTACATAAGAGCAGATGTTGGTTAAGGGAGAAGAGTAAGAATGCTACTATTATGGGTTTGTATAGCCTTGGACAGTAAGAGGTTGTATCATCTCATATTACAAAAAGTCCCAACCAAGGTGTTTTTCTTGGATCTGCCCACTATTGACAGCAAAATGCCTGCACAATTCAGGGCAGATGTGATAAGCTCCAGGGGAAGAAGTTTTCCCCTGTGTATGCCCTTAAGAAGAAAGAAACCTTTCTCAGAAGCATCCTCTTGCAAACCTGGGATCACATGACCATTTATAAATCAATTGTGACAAATGGAATAAAATTACCAATATGGATTTAGACCAGTTAGGATTTACCCTTTTTTGCATGGGGAGAAGAAGACACGTAAAGGATTCCTAGCAGAGGAAGAATGGCAAATGGCGGCTGGGTAGCACCAACAGTAATGGATGTATTCACAAAGGGCAAGTGGCGGAGAAGTTTCACTGGAACATGGAAAGGGGCTGGGGTATTTGTTGGCTCAAGACAAGTGATGGGAGAGCCTAACTTTGTGATGTTTAATAGAAAACTCACCCCAAGCTCTGAAAGTAGGTTTTTTATTTCTAAAAGCCTGAGGTAAAAGGAATGCCTCAGCTCTGTTCTCACCAATCTGGTGGGTATTTGGGGAAACTGCTTGTGCTGGCACTGCTTTAGAATGGTAAGCTGCGAGCTTACTCTTTGTACCATCAGTCCCAGCTTTGCCAGGATGGTCAAGCTCACATACATTGAGGCTTTATGGACATTTCTATTTCCAAGAAGGCAGTGGGGAACTGAGGAACCCTGATGAGGCTAACTGTAATAATGATGGCTCCTCCTGGTTTTTCTCAGTCATCATCCGTCTATCCATCCATCTACTCAACTATTCATCCATCCATCCATCCATCCATCCATCCATCCATCCATCCATCCAACCATCCATCCATCCATCTATCCAACCATCCATTCATTCAATCATCCATCCATTCAATTAATGCCAGAAGCCTATGATAGGTGCTGGAAATACACTGATGAATAAAGCAGATGCAGTTCTTGCCTTCATGGAGCCTAAGTCTAGTTGGAGAAACAGATAAACAACAAAAAAATTGGGGAGATATTTTGAGACTAGAACTAAAAGGACTTTGTCACCACAGGGTGCTCTAATATAGTTCCTGTGTTCAGTCTCCCAGGCTAGTGTTGCAGAGAAACCTTGAGAATTAGAGAACCAGGCCCAAGGCTCAAGTTACTGAGTGTTTCATGTCTTCAAAATGAGGGTGAGATCTACTTTGTACATCTCAGAGGATTGCATTGAAGATGACGTAGTGATAATAGATGTGAATGTCTTTTGAAAGATGTAAATAGTTTTTAAATTTTAGTCTTACTAAAGTTCTGGCTCATCCGCACCAAAAGATGACCAATTTGAATTCCCAAACAAAAGCCCCTAAATAATTAGAGAGGCAGTGTAATGTAGTTAAAAAATATATGGCAAAATCTCGAGATGACCAGGATTTGGACTCTGGTTCATTGCTTGAAGGCATGTGACTTGGGCAAGCACCTCACCTTGTTTAGCTTCAATTTTTTGTCCTCTGTAAAGTGGAAATAAACACAATAATGCTAGCCTCACAGGGTGCTTACAAAGATTCAACCATCAAATGCATAGAATTAATGATATAGCACCTGGCATAGGGCACTCAGAAAATTTTCACATTTATTAAATTCTTACTTTACATTATTTGCATATGGCTTTACCTGGCTATCTCCAAACAAGGCAGGACATTCAATCTCAGCCATGCAGGTGAGGATCAGGGATTTAAGTGAGCAGTGTTGGGTAAAGAGGAAAGCGATGTGGGAGTTTTTTAAACATTAGTATTGGCTTTAATTCTAATATCATTCTTTACAATTGGTTGTAGCTTTTGGTCCAGGTTCTCCCTGACCTTAGATCCATGAAGAGAAATAATGATGACAGTCTGGCTGTTGGTTTCAATTCACTGGTATGAAACTTCAACCACTTTCCTCCTTTATATGAAGTAGGAAGATAGAAACTGACCTAACAAATTAATGCAGAAGTTTGTGTACTAGGCTCACTATGTCTGTTAAAAAGAAAACAGGATACCTACCCAAATTATGTAGCCTTGAGCAGGCTTCTCAACTTTTCTGCACCCCAGTTTCCTCCACTGTAAAATGAGACCAGAGTAATACCTACCTCCTAAAGCTGTTGTGAGGGTAAACTAAGATTAATACACAAGGCACTTGGAACAATCCCTGGCATACAGTAAGCACACAATAAATGCTTCATTGTAATTAGTTAATTAACTTTTTTTGGCTTGTACATGCACAGAAAGTCCTTGGAAAGATACACAAGCTATTAGGAACAGTGTGACTGCCTTTCTAACTGCAAGTGGGGTCTGTGAGTTGGCGTCTAATAGTAATAGGTAAATTTACTATTTAGTTTACGTTCTTTTGCACTGCTCAGATTTTTACCCTATACATACATTCCTTCCCCCCTCCCAAAAAAAGAATTCCTTTGTCTACAAATTTACTGTGTTATTTTTACCATCCCTTCCTGCATCAGTTTTTGGGAAAAAGACTAGAAAATTCCTCTCCATCCTTAAGTTTACCCTCTACCAGCAGTCAGCAACTATGACTCATGGCCCAAATCTGACCTGTGGTCTGTTTCTGTATGACCTTCAACCCAAGAATGGTTTTTCCATTTATAAAGCACTACATATATAAGCAGAACATGGGACAAATATTTACTCTCTGGACTTTTACAGAAAAATCTTTTTTAAGCACATATCATTTAAAAAATTCCCATGATAAGCCACTTTGATGGCTTGGTCAGAGCAGCAGGACAGTGAATCCTAAGGCCCTGGAGTAGGCTTGGCACACAGCAGGTGCTCAATAAAGATTCTGATGAAGTGGCTCACAGCAAAAATATTTCTCCCTGTGCCTCTTCTTTGAGCTTGGGAGCTGGGAGGTGATGTGTTGTGTCCCCCTGGTCCCCAATTTAGGTTCTGATTTTGAGTGTCAAATACTAAATAACTGACTTCTGAAGTTGTTCCTTTTCATGGAAATTTAATTATAATTGGTTTTGGAGCTCATTTTCTCTTCTGGGTCAAGACAGTCTAAATTCTCCAGACGTCAAGACTGATGGAGGCTAAGGCAGCTACACAGGGAATCACAACACTAAATTACTAATACTGCAGACACAGGCTTTCCCTTAAGGCACGTGATGATGTGCCAAACATGGATGATACCAAATAATTTATTGTAAATGTAGAGGCAGATACACTGAGAAAATCATCATTAAAAAGGAACTAGAAAATTTTAAAAAAGAGATCTTTCCTTGTTTGAGTAAATACTCCTTGTCAAAGCGTCAAAGAATTTATTGTAAATGTAGAGGCAGATACACTGAGAAAATCATCATTAAAAAGGAACTAGAAAATTTTATTTTATTTTATTTTATTTATTTATTTATTTTGTCTTTTTTCCGTGTCCGGCAACGGATCGCAACCCTCAGTGGAATCACAACACTAAATTACTAATACTGCAGACACAGGCTTTCCCTTAAGGCACGTGATGATGTGCCAAACATGGATGATACCAAATAATTTATTGTAAATGTAGAGGCAGATACACTGAGAAAATCATCATTAAAAAGGAACTAGAAAATTTTAAAAAAGAGATCTTTCCTTGTTTGAGTAAATACTCCTTGTCAAAGCAGAGCAGGTCTTATTACTGCTGTGAAAACTTGTCTTCCCTTTCGGCAGGAAGGTTATGTTTTGTGGAAAGCCATGGTGGGAGAGTAATACTAATAGAAACCACTAGATGGAGATAGAGCTCTGAGAAATAGGTTCAGAAAGTACCAAGCGGGAGGGCAGAGTGTCTTGTGATTTTAGCATCTTCCCTGCTTGGGCAGACAGACCTTGTTCTAGACGTGGCTTTGCCACTTACCTGCTGGGTGACTGTCAGCAAGCAACTTTAAGTCTTGATATCCTTATTTGCAAAATGGGAATTATAATAATGCCCACCCCAGAGGGATGCTGTGAGTATTGAATAAGATAATACTGGAGAAGGCATTCTAAAAAAGTATGGAATGCAGTGCAAATGCATGTTAATACAATGCCTGGAAGCTTAATTATCGGAGTTATTTCTTGGGCATGATTACAAAAATGAAACAACTTTTGTGATCTCCTTGTCTTGTAACAGTGAGTGTCATGTTCCAATCCCTAGTGCAGCCCTCTCTCCTGCGTTCAGGCATCTCCCACTCAATTAGCACACCAAGTTTGTTGATTCTGCATTTTAAATATCCTTTCAATATGTACCTTCTCCTCATCACCCTGGCCCTAATTTCCCCACAATCGTGCCACAGCCTCATCTGAGCTCCCTGCTCCCTGCCTTGCATTCACATAGTAGCCTTTTTTTTTTCCCTGAAAGCAAATCTGATTATTCCCCTGCTCAAAATCCTTCCATGGCTCCCTATTGCCAATAAGATGAAGTCTAAACTTTATAACATGGCCTATAAGGCATCTAAAAATTTGGCTTCTGCCTTTCACTCCAACATCCCTCCTGTCTTTCTCTGTCCTGTACTTCCAATCTAAATTATAGTTCAGATGGATTTATGTTTAATTACCCAAATGACAAATGAAGCTTCTTTTTGCCTCTAGGCCTTTGTACATGCTATTCCCGTACCTGGACCATTCTTTCCTTCTTCCTTACCTGCCTACCCTTCTCTCCCTGGCTAACTCCTATTCACCTTGCAGGTATTATCATCCCCTCTCGAAATTCTTTCCTGACATCTCAAGTATGAGTTAGCTTTCTCCTCCCCCATGTCCCCTGGGATCTTCTTGTGCTTGCTTTAATTTGGCACCATTGCCCTGATTCTCTAGTGTAGTTAAATGTCAGCTGTGATGGTCACCTGACATTTGAGATCTACATCAATTTGGCTGAGTCCCCATCTCAGGTCTAGTGGGAAGCCAAATGCCCATTTAAGATTTCTGTAAATCTAGGGAGCTGTGACTTTCTGATCCTACTTAACTCTTTGTTGTATTCAGATTCTGAGTCCTTTGAGCCCTTTCTTTGCCCCCAAGCAGACCCAGATGTAGAACGCAGCCCCTTTTTTCTTTATTTCCTCAAAACTCACCCACAGAGGATACTTAGGTGTGTAGCAGAAATTACTGAAGGTCCAAGGGGATGGAGTCGAGGGGCTGGTTCTCTTCGTAGTTCTTCGAGATCCTTCAGCAAGCCCTGCCCCGGGAACTTTTCCCTGGTTGGTTTTCTTCCAAGATTCCTTCCCACTCTGATGTTACTCTGCCCTCTTTTCCGCTTCCTCCTTCCCCAACTCCTCCTCCTTTTCCTCTTTTTGGCCCTCTTCCTTTCTTCTTTGTTCTCTCTCACTCAAATTCCTATTTAATACAGCAATGTTTAGGGTTTCTCAATTTTGCAGTCTCCTTGCAGACTGTATCTCACCTTTACACCGCAAATAGCTTCTGAAGGTATCATGTTAAACATAGAGTATCTACATGGAGGGACGTGTGATATTATGTAATCCCTCTGCCTGTCCATCACATTTTGTTGACTTGTCTGTCTCCATATAAACTCCACAAGAGCAGAGAACTTATCTGCCTTGTTCATTGCTGTATCCTCAGCATTCAGAACATGGTTGGTGCATATGGGGCTCTTGATAAATATTCATTTAATGAATGAATGACTGAATAGGTGAATGGATGAGTGAGATGTTGCTTACACTGAAAAGTAGTTCCAACTCAACTCTCCTCCCCACTTTTGGGTTGTCATGGAGAGATGTTGAAGCCCAGCTTACATGAATGCTCTGATAATCTTGGCATAATGGCAAATCAAGTCCAATTGTTCGATTATTCATTTAGCTTGGCCGTCACTGAGAGAGTTAAAATGCCTGTAGTTTCTATAACTTGGTGAGAATGTAGGTGAGCATAAAGATCATGATGAGAAAAGAAGCGAAAATGTAACGAGCCCACACACATTTTGAGATGACAGGAAGATAAGCTTCCTTCTGCAACCAAGACCACCAGAAAATATACAAGGACTCTGAAGGCTGAGATTTTCTTGCACACCATTGCCATGTTGGGGAATGCCCCATCCATCCATCCAACCATCCATCCAAAGCAGTATATATAATTTTGAGAAATACACTCTAGTTCCAAAGGTGTGAAATGGAGATAACATCAATACCTTTTAAACCAAGTTACTGTGAGATTTAAATGATATTATAAAGGTAAAGCACTCAGCACCTGGTCTGTTGCATAGCAAAAGCTCAGTAAGTGCTAACTGTTGTTATTATTAGGATCTGAATACTACACCCAAATTCCACAGCTTCAACTTTTTCCCAGCCAGACATAAACATTCAGCTCAATTTTATTATCTTGAATTTAAGGAAGAGGAACAGGGTGAAGGAATCTGGAGAGGAAGTAGGTAGAGTCAGGCTGGAGCAATGAACAACAGAGACTGGGAGGTTGGGGCTGGGGTGTGAAATTGAGGGGGGACTCAGTCTCCCTCTAGAAGGTTGTCAGAAGGCAGCCTCCTGATGACCCTATTGTATCATAATGAGTGTCCATGGGAGTAGGCAGGAAACAGGAACACAGATCTGACACAGGAACACAGTTGGCTAGCCCTCCTCTAAGGGGACAGCTGGTCGACCCAGGCACAGACTACGTCAGGGCGCTGGAGGGCCAAATGGGGATGTTGATCCGGTTCTGCAGCCAGTTGATGTAATCCTCTTGAGGCATATGGATGATGTGTTCTCGCACAAACTATGGGGAAAATATAGTGGCAATCTCAGAATTTGGTCTGAAAGCTAGGCTCTACCCTCTCTCTCTCCCCTCAAGATCCTGGAAGATCTGTGATTGAGACTGGTGGCCTCAGGATGCCTCCAACCATTCAGGCATTCATGATGCTTGTAGCAGCAGGCTTGGGTGGTCCTTTTGGGAAAAGGGCCCCTCTCCAGTTTCCTGGTGCAGCAGGCTAATTTTAAGTACCCTCTTGTTGGTATTAACCCAAGGAAATTTGGGGAGGGAAGGAAAACCTGGCTGTCTGCAGTTTTCTTTCTTTTCTACTCCTTAATATCTTTTAAAAAAATTAATTGATGTATTGTAATTGTACATACTTAGGGAGTACAATCTAATGTTTTGGTACATGTATATGTGGTATAATGATCGGGTTAGGGTAGTTAAAAAGTCATTTGTCCTTTTTTTTTTGTCTTTTTGTTTCATAGACTCCTTTGAGAATGGATGACAGCTATGGGCTTGCTTTCCAGGAAAGGGTTTAATACACACAAAACACAGAGTTTCATGTGGACTCCAGATTAAGAGACCCCTCTCCACCATCTAGATTATCAGAAGTTCTGTGATGTTCTCACTGAGAAAGGAACATGCAAAGTTTTATTAGCCAGGTCTGAGAACTCACCATGAAGAAAAGGGGAGCCTCCAGAGCCCCCTCTTCTTAGCTATTCAGGGACCCCATAACTGGCAAGTAGAAATTAAACCCCATAACTGGTGAATAGGAGGTGGACAGTTGCCCTAGAGTTAGTTTTAGACTAGCTTGCTAGAGTCTTTCCTGAAAGAACCTCACAGGGTGTGGGGAGTAGAGTCCGGACATCCAGATCTGTCTGCTGGGTCGTCCCCTTCCTCCCACTCCTGACCTTGATTTCATATACACACTCCCAGGTCATCCTGTGGAAGGGCCAACCTGGCATGACACCAAGAGCCCCACAACCTCTCTCAGCCTGAGGATTCCACCATTCCAGTTACTCTTTTTTTCATGAGGCATTCAAGGCCCCGTTAAAGTGCACCTATGCCATTTGATCAAATTAAGGAAGTGACTCCATTGGCGTCTGTTGACATGTTACTGTGGAGTCCTTAGTGGGGATGCCTTTTGATGCCCTAAGGGAGCAGAGCACTGGGAACTTCTGGTGGTGGTGGTGAACTACTACTGAAAACTGCTCAGTGGCTCCCCAGCACCCTCGAGATAAAGCCCTAAATCTTTACCCTGACCTTCAAAGGTCTGCACAGGTTGACCTCTGCCACCCCCTTGGAACTATGTGCCTCCTTGCTCACTTCCCTTCATGCTTGTTGACTGCCAATCAGTTCCTTTCCTTCAACAAGTCAAGTTGTGTCCTGTTCGGGGGTCTTTGCACATGCTGTCCCCTCTTCCTTTCTCTTTCCCCCTCTTTTCATGGTGTTTTTTTCTTATCATTCAGGTCTCAGCTTAAAAGCCACTTCCCCCCGTTGCTCTAGTTAGGGTGGGTCCTCTCTTATTTACTTAAAACCAGTTCTCCTCAAACTTTATTGTGAATACAAAACACCTGGGACCCTGTTAAAATGTAAATCTGAGTTGGCAGATATCAGTTGGAACCTGAGATTCTGCATACGTAACAAGCACCCAGGTCAGGTCTATGCTGTTAGTCCATGGACACACTTTTAGTAGCAAGATTTAGAGTGCTCCATGTTACGGTCGTGCATTTATTTATGTCTCCCCAAAGCCTCTGAGTTTCCAGGGGCCTTCAATTACATAGAGTACAATGTCCCTTGGAGTTGGAGTCCAACTACCAAGGTCATGTGACAATCCCTCTTCATGAGCTCCATGAAGGCAGGGGCCTTTGTGGTTTTTTTTTATCACTGCACCCCCCAGCATTTAAACAATGACTGAATGTTGAGAGGTGATTGAATGTGAACACCTGAGGCATGATGGGGGACAAATGACGGTTACCTCAATAGCCACAGCGATGTCAGGGGAGCACAGTTCCCAGGTCCTCAGATCGTGTAGTACCTTCAGGAGGACGTGGGGCCGGATCCTCAGGTCCAGGTTTTCCCCAAACTTCTGCAGTTTTGCCAGGATCTTTTTGGTGGGGCGGAAGTTCTTCAGATCCTCGGGGAGTTTGGACAGCAGATCAAAGTACCTTCAATTTGAAGAGGAGAGGGCCAGTTAGGAAGCTGCTGGGGTCTGGGTTTGGGCTCCTCAGGTTTTCATCTCTGCTCTCTTTCTACCACTCATGTGATGTCTCCAGGGCAGCATGAATGGGTCTTTATCTGGGGGACCTTTCCTCCATCCTAAGTTGTTAAGGGCCCACAGATCAGGTAAGTCTTTACTTTTAGGAATAGTAAAACCTGGGGCATGCTTACATCTTATTAAAAAACAAATTAAGGGCACACTTTCAAGAAATGCATCTATAATTTTCCTATTAAGTGGACAATGGGAAAAGCTAGAAGGAAGGAAGGGACATTGGGATTCTGAAGTTTCTCTTCTGAAAGTTAATCAGGCCACGGTGGACATGAACACAGTCATGAAATATCTTCTAGGATTTAGGAGGCTCTCACACACAAGATTGTGTGTGTGTGTGTGTGTGTGTGTGTGTGTGTGTGTATTTTTCATCTTCCTGATAACATATAAGCTCGGGCCATAGCTTTGTATATTTCAGTGTTATGAGAGAGGGCAAGGGTACTTTGGGAATCCATCCTTGAAATGGTGGAAACAGGTAGGTTCTAACCTACCTTGGTCTAACCTATCTTAGTTCTAACCTAAGGTGATGATTCAGGTATGATCAAGGCTTAAGGAAGGAAGTAAAATCTCTTTAAAAAAAGTACCCCCCTCCCCCCCCGCTGTATATATGCCCATTGTGGAAAATTTTGAAGAAGAAATTGATCATCCATCCTTTTGGGCTACTCATACCATTTTATATTTATGATATCTATATTTATATATTTATTCATTTCTCCCTGTTTACCATAAACTCTCCATGAGGACAGGAACCTTGTCTAAGTTATTCAGTATTCAAAGTGCTAGAACTCTGCCTAACTCATAGTAGGTGCTCAATAACTATTACTTGAAAGACTGAATGAATAACTGGATGAAAGAGGAGCCACAACTCAGCATTGTTCTTTCTGGGCTGTGGTTTGTCTGACTTGATTTTCATGGTACTATGGATGGCAACTGCTTCCCCAGTGAGGATGCCAGAAGTTCCACCACTAGAGATGGATGAATCCCACTGTGTGAGAACCAGCATTAGTTTCCCATTGTAATAACTTCATGTGAGTTAGTTTATAGCTTCCTTTCTCCCTCCCCGCAAAGAGGGGAGAGGGTTTGCAGAACACCCCTTCCCCCTTCCATGAGGACCCCTCTTGAGAGCCTCGTGTATCTCCAGAGCCACATATTGCTTGAGAAAGTGGTGCTCCGGGAGTGCGAGGGAGCATAGAAGGTCCCACAGCTCTGCTGAGACCCCAGGACCTGCTCGTAAGTTGTTCCACCTTATTAAGTCAAGGAAGGGTTTCTGAGTAGTTTTAGACTTTCTCATCTAACTCTTAGATCTCAATTTATTCACCCTGCCAGGATGGGGTTTGTGACATCACAGTTCCCCAGACACCAACTCTATATTGTAAATGAGCATAGGGATGGGGGTCAGACAGGGGTTTACATCCTAAATTCACCACCCACTCGCATTGTGACCTTGGACAAGTGAATTTACCTCTCTGAGTCTCAGTTTCCTTGTTTGTAAAATGGGGGCTAATATGTACTTTTGGGATTTTTGAGGGGAATAGAATAGATAGTTTATGAAAATTGCTTAGGGTAGTATCTGCCACCCATAATCACTCAATTCATGTTGCTTTTTGCTGTTACTTATTCTCATCTCTGTGCCAGGGGACAAAGGTTCCCAGGATATGCCTGCCTGGTTTTGTATCCTCAAGGGGTTAAATTATTTGGGAAATACAGTGGTGGCCCCATAGGCTTAAGAATCTGTAGAAAGTTGGGGGTTGGTGTGCCTCCTCTGCCTCTCCCACAGGGGCTGGCAATTATTTCCTTCTCATTTGCAAGTGAGTCAAACAGAAGGTAAGCGGGGAGCACACAGTTGGTTGTATTATCTGTGGATCAGGAACTGAGGGGGTTCTTGCCTGAGTGTGCTCTGGATTTTGATTATTTGGAGGGACTCTACTGGTGGCCAAGGACAGCTTTGGGGTAATACCCCTCTACGTCTTGAAGGATAACAGAATCCTGATCTTATAATAACAGCGCCCCCCGCCCCCCCGTCCCCCTTTTCAGGGACCATCTTATCTGGTCTCAGGGTCTTTACCAGTGGTCTGCCATTTCTTCTGCATCTCCTTTTCCTACAGAGACCTGATGTCTCATTTTTGCTAAGTCCTTTTGAATATTCGAGACAAGGACAAAAGAATGGAACTTCTGGAGACCCCTCTCTTCTTGACGCCTAGAAGGTTGGATGAGTAAAAGGAAAAAGAATCAGAGTTCCTCCTCTAACCATCCTAGCTGCCCTGTGAAATCTGACTTCCACACCTTTTCCTTCATGAGGACCTTCTTGACCCTCTCACCTACTCTTTAATTTAGGATCTGGCTTTGCCACAGACGATACAGCTCTTTCCGAGGTCTTGAAATACTATTTGCTTGTTAAATCCAGTCACTTTTTATTAGCCCTCATTCTCTTCCTACAAATGATTGTATTTATACAGCTCTCTCATCTGTAAAATGGGGAATAGTAATGGTTCCTACCTCTCAGAGGTGTGAATGAAATAATATAATGAGATTTGTGCTAGACACACAGTAGATGTTTAACTTCTGTTGGTACCTCTCTCCCTCACTCCCTATCATTTGGTGCATTTGTCCTACCTCTCCAAGGAAACTTTATATTATAAATATAACCATGTTCCTACCCTACAATGGCTTCCATTTACTCAGAATAAATTTCTCCAACTTGCTCTCCAAAGCTCTGGATAATTCAGTCTCTACAACATTTTTCAGTTTCATCTCCACCCTTCCCATGCCTCCTCTCCCAGAATTTTATACTTGGGCTCATGATCAAAGCCTCTGAGATAAAGTTCAACCTCCACAGCTGGGCTAGTAAGACCTTTTATGATCTAACCTCTATCTACCTTGCAAGCACCCTAAGCTCCAGCCACACCTAGCAGTTCCCTGGTTCACTGTGCCCCTTCTGGCCTCTGGGACTTTGCTGCTGCTTTTCCTTGGAACTCCCTTCCCTCTTACTTTTCTGATGTGACTCTCAGGTTTGAATTCTACCTTTACGACTTAGTCACTGGGGGACCTTTGACAGGACATCTCTGAGCCTGCTTTTATCATCTATAAAATAGGTCTAATAGTAGCACCTAACACATAGGATTGCTGTGAAGGGTAAATGATACAAAAATACAAAGCTCTTACACTTGTGACTAATACATAGTAAGTGCCCTGGAAATGCCACTTATTTTTATTAAACTGAAATGGTGTTACCTCCAGGGAGACCTTTCTGATGGCTGCCCTGGGCCAGGCAGGGCATCCCTTTTCTGTGTTCCCTCAGCCCGCTGCTTATTCCCATGCTGGCCCTCATCACTCTGTGTGGTAATTGCCTGTTTACTTGTCTGTCTCCCCCTCTAGACTAGGAGCTCCCAGAAGGAAGGGGCAGCGGTTGGTCTTTATTAACTCCCTGGCCCAGAGCAGACAGCCCAACCATGCTGCAAGGCCAAAAGGTCATCATGCAAACTTTATTGAATGGATGAGTTCATTGGGGCAGATGGTCACTACAATCAAGGAGCAGGCTAGGAAGGGGGGTAGTTATTGGGTTGCCAGAATAGAAGAGAAAAGCTTCCAGTGGCCTGCTGGTGCCCTTCAAGTTGGGTCCTTAGGCCATTTATGGCTGTGCATGAAGCAGCCCTCACCTGCCACTGCCTGCTTCTTTTCAAATTTTCCATGTCCCTTCCTGCCTTGGAACTTCTCATCACACTGCCAGCTCTTCCTCAGCCTTCAGGCTCAGCTGAAAGTCACCTCCTTAGGGAGGTTCCTGGATTACCCAACCTGAATTAGGTCCCCTTGGTTTCTCTCTCTCCCGGCAGCCTGTGCTCTTCCTCTATGGCAGTGATTATTGTTTGTAGTTATATATTTACAGATGCAGCTATTTTGTGTCTGCCCATATTTTCCAGGAGACTGTAAGCTCCCTGAAGGCAGGAAGCATGTCCTGGCACCTGGTGGGCACAGAGTAGATGCCAGATGAATGTCGTGTGTGCCCTTACTTCATGAAGATTTCCATCTTGTCCTGCAGGCAGAAGCCGGCCTCCTGTGCCACACTGTAAAACTTGGCCCTCATGCTGTGACACACCCCACTCTTGCAGCTGACGATGTCACGGTTAGTGCGGCTGTAAACACATAAGAAGGGCTTGGGGGATGGAGCCCAAGCGACACCCCCAAGTAGCCTCTTGGGTCCCACTCTGGCCTCCCTGGCCCTTAAGGTGCTCTGCAGTGGGGATTCCCTGTACCCACCGGGGTTCTCTGCCCTCATTTGGAGCCTCTCTCAGCATCGCCCTGGATGTAGGAAGGACAGATCTTCCTAACAATATCAGGCTGATGATCGAAGCCTTATTAAATAAGCCCACAATGAGACAGCCAGTCACTTGAGCCCAGCAAATATTAAGGACAGCAAGATGGAATTTTGGAGCTGGGAGATTCAGTCTCAAACTCCAGCTCCACCACTTCTTAGCTCTGTGGCCTCAGGTAAGACATTTCACTTGTCCAAGTTTCAGCTTGCTCCTTTGTAAAATGGGATAATGCTCCTGTCCCATAGGACTGATTTTGAGGAATAAGCAGGTTAATGAATACAGAATGCTTCTCACAGTGCCTGGCACAGAGGAGGAATTCCATGCCATTATCTGCACTGCTACTTGGCATCTTGGCCATGAGCCCTTTGTCCTGGGGGATCCCTTGTCCTTCACATTGGCTATGGCTTCAGGGAGTCTGGTTTGCATGGGTCATTTCTACACCGCTGGGAAGATAGGAGGTGTGGTTACCATAGTTCCTCTTGAGTGGCTCCTTCTTTTTTTTTTTTTTCCCTTTTTTGTCTTTTTTCGTGACTGGCAACGGATTGCAACCCTCAGTGTTGCGCCTGTACCGGACCTGGTGCTTGGGTTTGGCAACTCGGAGCCCCGGCGGCCGCGCGTCGGTCCTTCCCGAGATGTCGTCTGCCCCTTGGGGGCGCGGGTCCCCGGGAAGGGGCTGGAAGCAAGCGATCCGGTCCTTGCCCCGCACCCCCGTCCGTCCGCCCGCGGTCGCCGTTCGTGCAGGGAGGTGAGCTGCGGCCAGCCCGCAGATGGGGAGGCGCCCCAGCCCTCCGCGTCCTGCCTCCCCGCGGGCCGGCGCCTCGGCATTCCTCGGGAGGTGGGAGGCGGCGGGCCGCTAGGATGCTTTCTCGGGACGTGTAAGGAGGCATTCACAGGCGGCAGTGGGAGGGAACGCTCCTTGAGTGAACAAGGGCAAGGCGAGGTCTGCCGGCGAACCATGCAAGCTTCAGACGCTCCCTCAAGGCTGGCCGGTCCGGAAACGGCTATGCAGACCCCCGCCCCATGCCTTTGGAGTCCAACCAGCCGGCCGACAATGCCTTTCTCCTGGAGGACCCTCTTGGTCACATCCCCTGGTCTAAAGCAACAGGCCCAGTGTCCCTGGCCCTCGGGAGGTGGTGGCTGGGCACAGCTACCTGAGGAGCGGCTGCCTTTAGGACTCCAGGAGGGTCTGGCTGGTCACAAGAGTCCCCTGGCCCAGCCAAACCAGGGAGGACCAGAGCCCTGAGCCTTGCCCCAGAGACCTCAGAGAGAGCCCCAGTCTCTCCTGAGATGACAGGACGCCCCCACTCCCAGACACCCGCGAGGGGAAAGGAGTTAATGGTACGCCCTGTTCATTGTCCATCCAGGAATGGAGAGCTGCAAAGACTGCCTCACCAGAGCTCACAGTGGTGCTCACTCATTGCTCAGGAGGCTTGCCCATGAGAACCAAGCCTCCCTGGCACCATCACCAGGCCCGCGCCACCTGCCAGGCCAGGGCTGCTCCTGTGGGCAGAAGTTCTAGCTGAGTTTTAGAAGCCCCCTGTCTCCAGTAGCACTACTGGTGACTGGTGACCAAGACTCCTGTCTTTTCTGTTCCAAGAACCAACAGAAGGTCGAGCCATCTTCACTGGAGATGAAGCCAATACATCAAAAATGCAGAACCAAGAACAATCCCCAAAAGACAGAGACAGAGCCCTGGATTAAGCTGTGTCTAAAGCCCACCCTACCGCCAGACCATTATTGATCTGTGAGCTAATAAACCCCTTTACCATTTTAAAATGAAAGGAACACACAAAAGAAAAACAGCAGCAGCTGCATGCATCCTGTCAGCAGAACTGCGGGGGCGTGGGGGAGATCCCATAGCTGGACTTCTGGCAGCCACCTTGTTGGGCTCTGATGGGAGATGGCAGCAGCATAACCCTATGAACCCCACCTTTATCAGCGCCTGGCATCGGATAAACTGCCACTGCGATTAGACTCGGGCAGAGGCCAGGCTGGGTCACAATGCCTCTTCTCTTCCTGGGGTTCCCTGGGCCCTGGTGCATGTGGCACACTGCACCTCGCCCTGAAGCCTGGTCACAGACCCAGGGAGGGACCTGCCACCTGACAACCAGCCGGCTCCTCACAGAGACCGGCAGCTCCAACTTGGATACATCTCTGGGAACAGGAGAGGATGGGGGTGTGGGTCTGGCCTTGGGGGCACCCTTTGACCAGAGGACCCCAGCATCCCGGACCGGGAGGACCAGAATATGGGCATCTGGGGGGGCCCGGGGGCAAGATCGAGAGTGCCAAGTGAACTGGGCATGGTCCCTGCCCCTGCTGAGTGGGTGAACTAGCCCAGTGCATAGACTGCTGGTCAGGGCTTTGTGGAGCACACTTGTCCATGCCACATGGCACAATCATTCCGGAAAGTCACCCAGCCACCTGTGTGAGCATGTCTGGCACCTGCCCAAGGGACCACCCCAGGCCTGTGAGGGAGACCAGGGACAGGGACTCAGGACCAAGGTGCAGAAGCTGGTCAGGCCCATGGATGTGCCTGTCAGTGGCAGCCCTTCAGAATGTGCCCCCCATAGACTCCAGAGACCTGGGATAACTCAACTGGAGCCACAAATAGAGCCATGTGCCAGGCATGGCCCCCGAAAGGGTCCTGGCACAGTCCCTGCACTTACAGATTCTGCAAACCTGTGCTCACAGACCCCAGCAGCACTTGTTCTGCCAGCTGGCATCTGCCCTCCACCCCCACTGTGTGGCTTCAAGGGGGCAGAGGAGCTGAGGGGGGAACCCAGCCCCATGCCAGGTGCTCTGTCACCACCCAGAAAGCAGGGACCAAGCTTTCTCAGGGACCCAAGATCCTCATGGGTCTGCTTTTGTGAGGAATGGCCTGGGAGGAGCTCTGGGAAAACATTACAGAAGAAGAACAAATATCCCTTCACATCTTCCTTCCTAGTGTCCCCCTGGGCAGCCCCTCACCACCAGTTTGCCAGGGTCTGCACTACCACCCCTATTGTCCCCAGGGCAGCGTTTCCTCATCCACCCCCAGCTGGGTTTTCTGTGGTTGTCTTTGTCTCAGTCACTGGTCAGGGAACCTGCCTGTTTATTCTCCAGCCAGTGGTGTTGCTCAGTTGTCCCCATGGCAACAGTCTTGAGAGTCCTGCCCCCTCCCAGGGAACTGCCTGGAACCTGTCCCTGCCCTCTCCAGGCCTCTGCTGGAAGCCCAGACACAGAGAAAGGCAAGGTCAGGCAGGGGAGGGAGTCGCCCGCTGCGGCCTGAGGATGCTGGGGCTGCCCAGGGAACCGCCCACCACACGTCATGCTGGATCCTGTGGGTGATCTGGAGGCTGGACCTGGGCTGCAGCAGGGCCCCACCCATGGCTGGGGTGGCCATCTCACCGAGGCTGGAGCGAGGTGGGCCTCCTGGGCATGGCACCACCAGGTCTGGTGCCAGCTGGCCCTGCCCTCCTGCCCAGTCCTCCCCGAGACCACCCTCCAGAACTGCTCCAGGGCCAGGGGATACCTGCCAATCCCGTGGCTGCCCCACCCCAACTGTCCTCCAGGCCTGTGCCCCTGCCAAGCCCCAACTGCCGCTCCAGCTGCCACCGCCAACTGTCGACCCATCTCCATTCCAAGTGCTCACTCACCCCCAGTCGTCCTTCCAAAACGCCACTGCTAACTGCCAGCCCCTTCCTCCCGAGCTCTGGCTCCCACCACCACTCCCAAGCCACAGCACCAGGGCTCTGCATTCCAGGCCTTCCCACCAGGACAGAGGCCAGGCCAGAGGCCAGACCAGGGGGGAGGGCAGACACTGAGGTCCAGAGACAGGAAGAGCTACCATTTGAGGGCAGAGGCAGAAAGCAGGAGAAGGGGCTGGGGTCCCAGGGCCCAGCCCACAGAGAGTCAAGGGCAGGGAGAGAACAGGCAGAGCAGACATCCCCAGTGCCAGCCGCACAGCCAGGCCCAGCACAGGAATGGAAAAGCAGCCAGGGCTCAGCCTGAGCAGGCCCAGGGTGCTTTAGGGGTAGAGCCGGGGCCTGTCCCGTGGGTCTTTTCTCTGAGGGTCTGAGAACAGCTCAGCCTGACCACGGACCCTGGAGGGCCCCAGCAATGGTCGGGAGAACACCTGGTCCCACTCCCCACTAGGCCTCCCTCCAGGGGTCCCCACCAACTTTCCACAGCCAGAGGTGGGTCCAGCTCTTGGGTCTCAGCTGTGTGAGGCTGGCTTGGGCTCCCTTCTGCTCCACCACCCAGCACCTGGACCAGCTTAAGTCCCCTTAGGACCTCACCTCTGGCCACCTCTCTGGGTCTGAGCCCTGGTCCTGCTGCCCCTCTTCCCACCTTACAGCCCCTTTCCTCTTTCGTCCCAGTGGTCCCTGTGAGGCCTCACTGCCTCTGGGGATTCTAGTCCCCATCTCATCCCATGTGGCAGTCCCCAGAGCTCATCCTTCGCCCAGCCCACCAGACTCTGTCCCCAGTCTCTACATTGTCCTGGGCACACAGCAGGTACCCTCAAGTCGGTCTTCACTGGGCCTAGGGGAAGGCACTGCTGCTCTGAGCAGGTGCCTGGGGCTGTAATTCCATCTCAGGCAGGATCTGGATCAGCCAGTCAGCACCAGGCAAGGTGACAGGGGCCGGGGCCTTGGTCCGTGCTGAAGAGACAAAGCCACTCCCAAGGGGCCTGCAGCCTCGGAGGGCTCGCATTGCAGAGGCTGATGATCGCTCTGCAGATAGCCACAGCAGGTGAAAGGGAGTCGGTGCTGGAGCCTCTGCCCACTGCAGTCGTGGGAATGACATCAGGCTGCCAGTGCTCTTCCTCATCGGCAGTTCCCGTGGGCTCTGCCTGTGTCTTTGCATGCATGTCTGTGTTCCTCTTGGTGCGTGCTTGCCTGTGTGTGTGTATGCGTGTGTATCCATGTGGTTCTTCCTGGGGTCCCCTCCGGGAGCTGCCAGGCTGGGCAGCCAACACTCTGGGCTGGGACATGACAGTGCAGGTACGGGGGGCTACATAGGCCTGTTGGGTCAGGCTGGCCTTGGGAGGAAGGGGAAAGACAGGCAAGTTTGCTGAGCACCTACTGTGTGCCAGGAGTCTGCCAATGTGGGGAGCAGGGAGGGGAAGTACTTACCCAGGGTCACGTGGTCACCTCCTATGCTAGGGCCTGGGAAGGGGGGAAATAAAGGTGACTGTGGCCCCCAAAGGCCCCCGGGGTGGGAGCTCTGCCCTGCCCCATAGGGTGCAGCCCCTTCCCTCCCAACAGAGGAGGTCTTCAGGGTCCCCTCAGTGGGCATAGAGAGGCCCAGCCCTGGACAGCGCCAGCCTGTGGCCTCAGCCTGCTCCCTTCACTTGCTCACTCGTTCAGGTAGCACGTGTAACCTACCTACCTCCATGCTGATCTAGAGAGGCAGACAAGACCCCGCGTGTTCTGGGGGAGCCAGTCAACAAACAGGCCAGTGGGGAAACAGCAGCATTCGCGATGATAAGAAGGAACTGGAAACAGGGCTCCCTGGAGAAACGGCTGGTTGTGGGGGCAGGGCAAGGAAAGACAAGATGCGCACCTGGAGTTGTGGGACAGGATGCAAAGTGAGAGGGCCAGAATCAGGGATGCTGGTGCCTGTGGGAGAGACAGCCTGAGCTGAGTGAGCCCAGCAACAAGATCACGGGGCACTGGTTTATAACCCAAAGTGTGAGTACATGCCAACACAACAAAACAATGACCCACAATTAAGTGTGAGAAAGACACAAGCCTTCCCTGTGGAAGAATTGCAGGTGGCATCTGTAGATTCTCCACTCCAGTAGGTGGAGATTAACCCCACGCACACCTTGAGTGTGGACTGGGCTTAGGGACTCCCCTCTAAAGAATACAGCCAAAAAAGGGTGTCTCCTTAAGTGGAGACACCTGGCAGGCACTACCTCAACCAGGTGAGCCAGGTTAGCATCACCAGGGGGCCATGGCTACAGGTACCCCTGTTGTGATGTGGCAGGAAGGGCCTCTGTGAGATCTCTCCCTAAAGCTCAGGATCTCACGAGAAAGCACATCAGGCACACCCACACCGGGAGACCTTCTACAGAACACCTGACCAGTGCTCCTCAGAACTGTCAAGTTCATGAAAAACAAGGGAAGCTTGAGAAACTGGCACAGACCAGAAGAACCTAAAGAGACAGGACAACTCCAGGCATTACAGGATCCTGGGACAAAAGAAGAAAAACTGATGGAAAAACTGAAGAAATCCAACCACAGTGTGGACTGCAGTTGGGAAAGGTGCCAGTGTTGATGCCACAGTGATGCAAGTTGATACAGTGACAGGGACCAAGCTGAGTGGGGGCACACAGGATCTCTCTAGTTTGCAATGATGCAACTCTTCTGAGATCTAAAATGATTCCAAAATAAAGTTTGGTTTTTACATGGGAAAAATTGCAAAATCAAGCAAACAATGAGAGAAACCACCTTCTATAGGCTCTGATGTTGGGGAGTTAGCCTCTCAGGGTCGAGCCCAGATGCTCGTTTTGTTTTAAGATTTGGAGGGTCAGGGTGCTCTTGGGTCTGCTCAGCCTCAAAGCACACGCAGGCTGCTGGGGCCACAGAACAACCAGGGTGGGACGCTCCCTAGCAGCACAAGACGGCTGGTCCCCATGTTCACATGTGATGTGAACTGTGAGATCTCACTCCACACAAAGGACTCGCCCTGTCACTGTGCGGGGAGACTCGGCTGAAGTTCAGCCTGGCTGTGGCCTGCACTTGTTGTGTCCCTAAAGGCGACCCCAACCCCATGCTGAGTCTTTGCCCAAGAAAACGCAATGCTGCCAAACTGCAACATATACTTTATCCCAACCCACGTTGCCAAAGCATTTTCAGTGATTTTCCACTGATCCCTTCTGTAGTTTTCCGTTTCCCCCCAATCCCTTTTTGTCCACCCCTGCCACTTCCCCAAAGCCCCTTTTGTTCCCTCTCTGTTCCTTTAACAACCTTGGTCACCCTCTCTGGGCTCGAGCTCTGTTCGTCGGTGCTGGAGCCTCTGCCCACTGCAGTCGTGGGAATGACATCAGACTGTGAGTGCTCTTCCTCATCGGCAGTTCCCGTGGGCTCTGCCTGTGTCTTTGCATGCATGTCTGTGTTCCTCTTGGTGCGTGCTTGCCTGTGTGTGTGTGTGCGTGTGTATCCATGTGTACCTGTTCACAGGTGACACTTGTGTTTGTGCAAGAGTGTCTGTGAGTGCGTGCTGTGCACATTTGCATGCACTTTCCTATCTCCCGCATGTCTAGTGCTGTCTGTAAGCCAGGCCCCATTCTAGACACTGGACAGAAAATGGTCCTGCCCTTGGGCCGGCCCGGTGGCGCACTGCTATAGTGCACCGCTTGGGAGGCGCGGTGGCGCTCCTGCCGAGGGTTCGGATCCCACATACAGACCGGCCGCTCGCTGGCTGAGCGAGGGGCGGGAGCAACACCGAGGGTTGCGATCCATTGCCGGTCACGAAAAAAGACAAAAAGAAGAAAATGGTCCTGCCCTCAAGGGGCCCCACCCCATGGGGACACAGCCTGGAGCCCAGCCCAGGATCTAAGGCAAGATGCACCTCCAATGGGGAGGTGGGCTCGGGGCAGCTTCCTGGAGGACATTCTGCTTGAGCAGGGCAGGGGCATCTCCTACATACTGAGCCCCAAGTGTGTTCAGGAGCAGTGGAGAGGAGGCTCAGAGGCCTCTCTGGGACCATGTGGGATGAGCCAGTCCCCAACAACTGCCAAGCTGGGGCTTCTGGGCTTTTCCAGGGCTATTTGATGCCATCAAAGACTTTTGAACAAGAGACAGACTTGATCTAATAATGATTAGTCAGAGAAATTGTTAGGAGGTAGGCTGATGTGCCCTGGGCTTGAGCAGAAGTGGGGATGAGGGAGGAACCAGAGGAGGTGCCTGTCTCTCTGCTAAGCTGACTGTTCCCAGGGCTGGGAGCCAGAGAGGGTGCGGGTGTGGGAGCCATGCAGGTGCTACTGGCTCAGTGAGAGGACAGAGGCCAGGGCTGCAGGTTCATCATGGGGAAGGAGAGGCCAGGGGAGGCCCCCCCTAGAGGAAACCAGAGGGAGTGGAGCTGGCCTGGGTCTGTGTGATCCCTGAGGTGCAGAGGGTCTGGGGTCAGGGGAGGCCGTGGGGCATTGGGTAACCTTGGGGAATTGTGTAACCTTAGAGCACTTCTCCCTCTGCCCCACTGGGGGTCTGTCCCAGACTCCACTTGTGCAAGTTGCTTCCAGAGGATGGAGTCACAGCATCCTGGTCCATGTCACCCCCCACCTCTGTGGGGGTTTGGGACACCAGGATCTGCTCTCTGGGCCTCTGGGTCCCCACCAAGATGGAGCAAGATGACCTCCAGCCCTGGCTGGGAGGACCAGCCCCCACTGGACACTCCCATTACTCTTGCTTTCTCCCACAGCTCCAGGCTGAAGCCCCCACCTCCCCAGAGACTGCACACTCCTCCAGGTCTGCACAGTCTGAAGAGAGAAGGAAACGTCTGGAATGAAGATAGGGTGTCTCCTGTCCCTGCCCTGCTGATGCCTGCTGCACAGCCTTGGCCCCACCTCTCTCTCCACCCATCCTGAGCTGCACCTGTGGCTGGTTGTCCCATGCCCACCCACCCTGCTTTGGAAGAGAGAGGTGGACCGCTGGGGTGACACCTAGGCCTGCTCAGCCTCCATCCATGAGCCCAGATCCTCCACTCACACCGCTACCCAGCCTGCCAGTCCCAAGCACAGTTGCCCACTGCGGGCTTTGCATCTACCATTCCCTCAACCTGAAATGCCTTTCCTGCCCCTGCCCACTGTCCTAGAGGACCCACGTCCAACCCTTCTTGTGGCCCACCAAGCCCTTCTTGCTCAGGGATCCCACAGGACCAGATCCCCAGGCCCTGCCTGCACTTTTTCTCCATCTTTCACCCTCCCTTGTGCTCATGTGTGTCCCTGAGTCCTGAGGGCCCTCAAGCCTTCCTGGCCAGAACTGGAGTCACCACCAGCTATGGTCAGCTGTGGCACTAGGTACGTCACCCACTTCGCCGAGTATCAATCTGTACCTGATAAACCCGCCTCATAGGGCAAAGCCCTCCAAAATGCTTCCTCTCCTGTTGACATTATGATCACAGGGGAGCTTAACAAACACTGGCACAGATGGGCAGCGCTGGGAGTGTGTGGCCGGAGAGAGCATGGGATGGGAACTGAGAGGGCTTTATGGTTTTTGGGCATTGTTTACATCTTGGATACCATTAGGCACTTCCTTCCTGTTGGTATTTGGGCTCAAAGTCATCCCTGGCTGCTCCTGGGTGCCCTCTGGGTTGATGGACCCTGGGAAGCCTTCATGTTGGGGGAAAGGAGCCTGATCCTGGGGGCTGGGCAGACACGTGGGCAGTGGCTCCACCCCAGGACAGGCTCAGGTAGGGTCAGAGGAAACCCCAGGGTGAGGGGCTAGAGGGGGCTTGGGGCCTTGGCCAAGGTCTTGGAGGGGGGGAGGGGATGCCCTGCCCAGGGGTGGGGTTGCAGGAAAGAGTAGCCATTCCACCTGATTTGGCTACCCTGCTTTAGGGACCCCAGACCCAGCCCAGGTCCAGGGGAGCTCAGAGCTCCCTTCTCTTGGAGCCATGTAGGGAGGCTGTCACTTGGGGGTGGGTGTGAAGCTCCAGGAGCCAGGTTCCCTGACCCCAGCTGCCACGGCTAGTGAGGTTCTGGTCCCGCCTCCCCTGGGGGGTCCTGGTGCCAGGGTGGTTTTGAAAACCAGAGACTGGAGGCCTTATCAGACCACAGGTTTTCCTGAGGAAGGAAGGGTGGGTGCGGGCCTCCAGGATGGGCGCCTCCTGTGGGAGGGCCCAGCCTAGTGGAGGGTTCACATGACTGCCCATCTCTCCTGGGGGGGAACAGCTCCTCCCTGGGAGACCCCAGTCCAAGACCCAGCCCATCAAAGACAAACTCCAAAGGCTGGAGAGACCTGGTCTGGGGCCCCTGGGCAGGGGAAGTACCCATTCCCTGAAATCACAGCACATTCCAGCATCTTTTTGGGGGTGTCCATAGCACCCCCCATCAGAAGGATCCATGACTAGTACTAGGGATATGCCCAGTGGAGATCCACACTGGGGTTCACCAAAAAACACACACAAGAATGTTCAAAGCCACCTTATCTGTAATAGCCCCAATGTGGAAAACCCAGATGCCAATCACTGCCTGTCCCACAGTGGGATGCCCAACTCTAGGCCCCTCCGCAGGCAATCCTTGGCAGCCTGCGGGCCACCAAGGATGGGAGGCAGAGGCAGGGGAGGGGCAGAGCTGTGCGGCCTCAGCTCAGAAACAGGCAGGGGGACCCACACAGGCTGAGAGGATCCAAGAGCTTGGGCTTTGCGGAATCCATCAGTGGAACCTGAGGGGGCCTCATGGGGCTGGCAAAGGCCTGTTTTCTTGATCAGGGTGCTGGTGGCAAGATGTGATCAGTTTGTAAAAATTCATTAAGCCATATATTTACAATTTGTGTCGAGTTACATGCTGCACACGAAAAAAAAAAACCCTCCCCTGACCCCTTCCTGCGGGAGGAGCATCCCGAGGCCCTCAGCTTCCCTCCCTGCCTGTCCTGCATCCTGCCTGGGCCAGCCCCTCAGGCGACCTCCTTCCCTCCAGGGAAGTTGCCTCGGTCCTGGGCTGGGAGCCAGGGAAGGCAAGGCCAGGTCGTGTCCAGACCCTCTGTGGAGGGAGGGGTGAGCACAGCCCCTGAGGGGCTGGGGAGGGGCTGTGGCTTGGGGCAGGCTCAGCCAGGCTGACTGCCCAGGGCCTGCTCTGCCTTTCTTGGCATGGCCAAGAGGAGCCACGTGGGGTGGGGGTCCCACAGCTGTGCAGGTGGGGCTGGTGAATGTGGGGCCCATCCTGCTGGAGCTGGGACAGGAACCAGGGACCACTGCTACCTACTTGGGGGTGCCTGCACTCCCCCCTCCCACCTTGGGTGCCTCTACCCCTTCAGCTTCTAGGGGCCCTGGGGCTATTTTTAACTTGGCTGAGCTGCGTGAGCTGAAGGTGGATGGAGCCCTGGGAGGAGGGAGAGCAGAGAGGGCCCAGCAGCTGCTATCCTGCCCCCACCCCTCCCAGGGTTCAGGCTTTCCAGGGGGGACTGGTCATTCTTGACCTTAGAGGAGAAATAACAATCCACCTCACAAATGCAAGGAGTCACACATGGAGGCCACCCACGTATCCTGAGATTCAGACACACACACCTGCTACTGCACCCAGACTCCCCCCACACACATACATTGCCAGGGATGGCTCAGGAACATACCAGACTCACACCCACTGAAGCTCGTGTGGATGCAGAGCCCACACTCGGCACACACAGGTGGGCACAGAGGCCCAAAGACCACCAGCTGAGTGGGTACCAGGAGGACCTTCAGGTCACATGGAGAGGCTGATATGGGGGAGGGGCCTGAGGATGGAGTGCTCAGCCCTCTCTGTCTTCACTCCCTGAGTACCAACCCCATTTCCCTGCAGCCCACTGTGGGTGCTAAGTCTCAGCATCCTTCCTACCCTGTGACCCAGCCTCTTCCTCATTCGCCCTCACGAAGGGAAGGCTTGTGGCTGGAGCCTGCGCTCAGCTGACTGGCATCCCCTCCTGCCCCCCATACTTGTCCCCACACACTCAGGACAGGAAACCCCAAGAGAGAGATTGAGCAGCTGTAGGGGAGCACCTCACGGAGAGACTGACCTCAGTTTGCTGCACTTAGCCCTCCCCTTCCTTTCCCTGCTCCCCACTTTCCCTCTCCTCCTCCAGCCTTTGTTCTGTGGAACAACTGCCCCCTGACTCCCACTGGGGAAATTGGAGTCTGTCCTGGAAAAACCCCAGGTGCTGGGCTGGGGGCCTGGTCCAGGAGAAGGAGGGAGGTGGGAGACAAAATTGAAGGGCAGTGACTGACTTCCAATTCCCCCCACCCGACACCCTCACCTCCATACCTGTAGGCCCTGGGGTAGCTACAGGGAGGGTCAGGGAGGGGGGAGTAAGTGGGAGTAGGGGTAGGGAACAGGACTTCCTCTTGGCAGGACACAGGACACCAGACCGGAGGTTCCCAGCCCCAGTCAGAGCCACAGGGGGAAAAGGTCACTGGGGCCTGAAGCTCCTCAGTTCCAAGATCTGCCAGTAGTGCCCCGATGGCCAGTCTGCATCACCTTGAGCAATGACTGTGAGGGGTACAGCAGATGACACAGTCCCTGACCCATCCCCAGGCCCCACCATGGCCAGTCTGGCGAGGAGCTGCCCCACACCCAGCCCATGGAGCCCATGGTGCATGGGAGAGATATTGCCCTGGAGGGGAGGCCTCAGTATGACCCTGGCCCTCCCAGAACAGGAAGCCAGGGACAGGCCAGTTGTAGTGAAGGCCACGGGGGCCCCCTGCACCTGCACAGCCCTCCTGGCTCCCTGGCCCTGAGCCTCACAGTTGGCTAGCAGATGATATGCTCGCTGGGAGATAAGTGTCCCAGGAGGTACCCAAAGGCCCCTGATGGAGAAGGACTTCCTGTGGTCACCACACCAGGCCTGCCAGGATTCATGAGACCCCTCCCTGTTTGAGAGGCCAGGAGGCCAGGAGGATCCCACTCCTCATCCCTCACCAGTCCTTTGGATGTCCGTGGACACTCTGCCAGTCTGTCCTAATTGCCTCAGCAAGAAATGATGCTCTCCTCTAAAAGCAACCATAAAAATGAACTACCTCCACACAGAGCTTGAGTCTGGATTTGCCTCTGTTTCCCTAAGAGTCAAAATTACCAAAGAAGATGTCAAGCACAGAGTAACCACGTGACCCAGGATTTCTACTCCTAGGAGTCATACAGGAGAAATGCTTACCCCAAAGAGGAGCATGCTGCAGAAGGAACACACCTCTGCAGAGAAGCCTTGGCCAAAAGTGAGCCTCCATCTTCACCTCCTTCCTCTACCACCTCCCCTCCTTGTGTTTCTCATGGTTCCACTCACAATCTTTACATTTTTAAAAAAAGCTTTATTGAAGTATAATTTACGTGTAATGATACTGCCCAATTTTAGCTGTACCATTTGGTGAGGTGCTTTGACAAATGTGTAGTCTGGAACCATCTCCACGATCATGGTATAGCACATTCCCATTACCACAAAAAGCCTCCTCAGGCCCTGCCAACCACTGACCTGCTTTCTGTCACTAGTTTCATTGTTTCCAGGATCTCACAAACACGAAACCAGGCAGTGTGTGGTCTTTGGTGTGCGGCTTCTCCACCTGGCACAGTGCTTCTGAGGCTCACTCTGTGTGTATTGGGAGTCCACTCCTTTTCTTCCTGTTCCCGTTGCCAGTTGATGGATACTGGGGTTTTCCAGTTTGGGAACATTATTAATAATGCTGCTATGAGCATTTGGGGACAGGTCTTTGTGTGGACATGTCTCGTTTCTTTTCGGTAAATACCTAGGAGTGAGCCATGCCTTGTTTTCTAAATCTTTTTATTTGTTTGTTTTTGGTCTGCCCCACGGCTGTATATCCCTTAAGGGTAGTAGGAACCTCACCTGTGTCTCTCCCTGCCATGACCAGAGCCCAACACAGTTTAAGAATATTCTCAACAGCTATTTGTCCACTGAGGTAATGAACGAATGAATGAATACGGAGCTGGAGGCAATCGAGGTGATGATGACGGGGACCACGGCAGACAGTGATGGTGGATGCTGGCACTGATGGGGGTGAAGGTGGTAGTTTGTAGTGGCAAAGGCCTCATGCCAGAGGGAGCTGCCTCTTTAATTCTTCTTTGGAGATGTCAGGTACCAATATCCTAAACTCACCTGGGGAGATGTCACGGGGCTCCTGCACCTCCAGTTACCCACTCTCAGGGCCACACCTTGGAGCTTGCTGTCACCGACACCCACACGCACACTCTGAAATGACTGTTTCCACTTTTTCCCTCTGTGGCCTCAACCCCCACCCCCCAATTATCACATACTTGCCTCTTTGCACCAGGCCCTTCCCTCCAGGGACAACCCTCCTTCCTTCCAAACCACTGGCCTTCCCCTCTCTACAGCTTCCTTCTTATCCAGTTTAGATATTGTGGTCCACTGTTACAGTAACTCTCTCACAAACACCTGAAGTATTTGAATTTCTGTCATTTCATAGCATTTATCTGAGAACCCCAAGTACCTACTCTCTCTTTGCCAACAGCTGAGCCACTGCTCATTGTTGGGAAAATTAACCTGGGAAGACTGGTGCCGATAGAAACCCACACCTCCATGCTCTGCTCCTCAGGCCGTCCACACTGCCTGCCTCCACACCTGGGGAGCTACAGACATCCCTCTGTACTGGCTTTCCCTAACACTGGGCATATTGTCTCTTGATCATCTTGTGTATTAAGCTTTTCCCTGCCTTCTGTGTCCTTCCCACAAGCACTGACCACTCAATCCCCTAATGCCCTCCACACAAAAGCAGTGCCTCTGTGAATGCAAACAGCAGCCTGGAAATTTCTGGCTGAGAATCTTTCAGTGCTTCTTAGGAGAAGTGGCCTCCTTTCAATCTCCTCACCCCAGTCTGCAAAGCCCTACCTATCTTCCCCACCTCCATCCCTAGCCTCATTCCGGGCCCCTGTCCCCAGGGTTCCAGCCACACTAGCCTTGTTCTCATTCCTCCAAAATACCAAGTTCCCCAGCCCTAGGGCTCTCCCAGGGTCAGCCCCCACTCCACGGCCTGATTCACAGGCTATTTCTGACCCCTCTTTCTGGTCTCAGCTCTTGATCCCTTCCCCTCCCCCAGGTTGGCAGCTGCTGCATATTTGCTCCCTGCAAAATCCTCCTTTGGGTTCAACCCTTACTTGTGCCCAGCAAGCTCCCTGAGGGCAAGTATTAAACCTGCCAACGCTTGGCTGCCAGCACAGCAGACCCTCAACAAACCTCTGCTGAATAAATGACTCTTAGTGAGGATGGTGGAGGGAAGGTGGGGAGTCACCTGGGGTCATCACCAGGCGCAGAGAATGACCAAAGCAGAAAGTACGACCTTCGTCCTGCCCTCCTGGCATCCAGGGCAGGAGGTCATGAGCTGCTGGAAGGGGAAGCCCACCCTGGAATCTGAGGCCAAGCCTAAGGGACCCGGGAGACACCAGCCACCCTCCTGGACCCTGCCCCCATGCAGGTCCACATGCACTGCCTGGGACTTTCCAGGGAGCCTAGCCGCTGACCAGGAGTGGCCAGGGCACCAGGCATTTCCTGCGTGGCCTCCCTCCCGTGGCCCCAGCTCCTAGCCCAGCCTCTTCCTCCCAGGCCCCAGGGGCTTTCCGCACAGCTTGAGGCCTGCTATTTTTAGCTGAGGGAGAGGGACCAATTCCTGGCCCCGTTGCCACCCCCACAAGAGCCTGGGCCAATCTGGGACTGGGGTTGTGCCCCAGGGGGTTGGGAGAGACTGCAGCCTGGCAGCCCCTCCCTTCACCCAGTCCCTACATCAGACACACCTGGGTAGCTGAGGTGGAGGTGGCCAGGCAGGAGGGGACGGCTCTAGGCTTGGGCTTCCAGCCCAGTGGGCAGGATGCTCGCCTTGGGGAGGGTGGGCCCAGGGCCTGGGTGGGCTGCTGCCCACTTCCTGCAGCCACACCCCAGAACTTCAAAGGCCGCTGGTGGCCCTGTGGTTACTCCCACGCAGCCGGAGAGACTGGGCAGGCACACGCACCTCTGGCAGCGGGCCCTGTTCCGGGCAGCTTCAAAGTGATGGGGGTGGGCCGCCCTGCAGTTAGCACTGATTCCCAGGGCTGGGGTGGGGTACAGAAGGGGGCGATAATGGGGATCTTGGCAGAGCCCCTTCTCTGCTCCTTCATCCTCCCCACCCCACTGCCATCCTGAGTGGGGTCAAGGCAAAGGCCCAGACACTTTCCTGACCCCCAGATCCTGTTCTGGAGTAGGGGTCGCCTGGGGGTGTGCCTGCATGTCTGTATAATGCATGTGGGTCTGGGTGGCCTCACCCTGGAGTTGAGTCCTGGCTAGAAAAGCCACAGGAACCAAGGTGGGGGACACCCCTCCAGGGCCCCTCAGGACAGCCTCCCTTCCATCCTCCTCTGCTCCCTCCCTCCCTGCTGATGGCCTGCGGGGGAGGGGGGACATAGGAAAGAAGGGCCTGCCTGTCTGGGCCTGCCATGGGGCGGCCCCTGCCCCCACGCCCGGCTGCGGTGGGCTTGACCTCGCGCCAGCTCCCCGGGGACCCGGCAGGCTGGGGGAAGTCCGGGGAGCGGGGGCCTCGGAGTAACCGCCCAGAGTCCAGCACACGCTGAGAACAGAGAGTGCAGGGGAAGGAGGTGGGGGGAGGAAGCTTTCAGGGTCCCCTGGGGTCAGCTCCGGGACAGTTGCCGTTTTTAATCTGCACGGGTGACTTAGAAGGAGCCGCGAGGGCTGTAACCTAGATCCGCTCAGAAGCGCGCTCGGGAGGTTCGGGGCCAGCGTGGCCCAGGACCGCCCCTCCCCCAGCCGTGCGCCCGGAAGGCACTGGGGACCATGCGCGCAGTCCTCGTCCGCACTTACGGGCCGAGACCCGTCCGAGGTCCGTCGGCAACCTCGCAGGGTCCCGCCCTGCTCCGGCCTGGCTCTTCTCTCGCTTCACTCTCGGGGAGCCGAGGTCTCCTGGGACCGCCGCGTGGCCGCAGAGCCCGGGGCTTCCTTGATCTGGGGTCATGAAGGAGCCCCAGCCCTGAGCTCATAGCCCTGTCGCCTGGCCTTTGCGGAAGCCACCTATCAGCCCACCAACACTGGCAGGTGGAAGCCGTGCGCCCCAGGGGGGCAGGCCTTGCGGGGGGCCGCCGTCTCCCCGCTCTGGACACAGGAAGGGTTCGGCTCGGCTCGAGCCTGGGCGAAGTAACTGTCCAGGACCAGCCAGGGCCGCGCGGGAACACCCCCTCCCCGCCCCTCCATGACACGCCCCGACCCAGCGGAGAGGAGCCCCGAGCCGCAGGCATGGTGGAGGGCGGATGAGAGGGCGCTGGGGCAGTTACCCCGGGTCACCCCGCCATTCTCCAAGGGCCGCCGCGTGGACTACCCTTTCGGCGACACGTTACGCGCCGCCCCACCACCCTACAGAATTTTTCCGTGGTTCCACTACCTGGAGGAACCAAGAAAGGGGGCAACCTCTGTGCCCCCCCCCCGACCTCCGGGATCCTGGTGCCCCTCGTGGAGTCAGACTCTCCAATCAGGAGATGATGCCAGGACCCCCCACCCCCATAGCTGGTCCTCCGGGTCCCACGCTAGCGACACAAAACGCGGCGGATCCAGGAAGTGCCGAAACCCTGCTGTTAGGCCAAGGGCCGATTTACCCCCACCCCTTCCACCCCCCTCCCCCGGGCCCTGGTTAATCTCCCCTCCTCTCCCACAGCCAGGGTAGACTGTCCGAGAGCCAGGCCGCAGTTTCTATCTGGTCACCGCGCGGGCGGGTGGCGCCCGGGTCCCACAGGTGAGGGGTCCCCAAGGGGCAACGAGCGCGAAAAGCCGGGCCGGAGCGCCCGACTGGGCGGAACGGGTTCTGCGTGAGCCCAGCCGATCGGCAGTCGGGATCCGTCAGTGATCCTTCAACTTACGCACGCGCCGCCCCGCGCGCTGCAGGGCCTGCAGGGGGGGCTCCCGCACGGCCCGCACCGCCTCTGGGAAAACAGTGCGGCCACATCCCTTGGCGTTAAGAACACGCCCTTTGACTCAGCAACACACTTTTAGAAATCTAGTGTATAGGAAAAGCACCTCAAGGCAAGGGTCCTCGGACTAGGGTGCCCACTGCAGCCACAGGTGCATTGGAGAAAGGTCTAGAAACCCGAGCAGGGGCACCCTGGCGGGAGTGTGCACTGCAGCCACCGAGCAGTGAGTATGCTCGGTACCGTGTCTGTAAAAGTAAATGACAGCCCCTCCAAGAGACTGTGTATGTGTGTTTGTAGGGAAACAGAGAAGGGTGTGAGAGGCCACAGTCCAGGTTAATAACTCGGATACCTACAAGGGGTCAAAGAGGGGCTTTCAAGCCAGCTGACCTCCGAACATACAATGACCCTTCAAAATGTTTGTATGGGGCCTCAGAGACCATCCCAGGGCAGGACGGTGCCCTGAATAACCCCAGGGGGACTGGAGCCTGCAGAAATGGTGCAGACTGTGCCCTTTCTTGGGAGGGGGTGGTACGCCAACATCAGACAGGACTGCAGGTCTCTTGACCCCAATCCAGGCTTTACCTTTATGTGGGCAGCAGTGTGGCTGTCCACCCCTCTCACCACC
Organism: Galeopterus variegatus; assembly: GCF_000696425.1. Lineage (NCBI taxonomy): Eukaryota > Metazoa > Chordata > Mammalia > Dermoptera > Cynocephalidae > Galeopterus > Galeopterus variegatus. The sequence continues at coordinate 175,795 of NW_007727528.1, forward strand.
TGTCAGTACATGAAGGCCGTGTCAAGGATTCGAGAGTGAACCTGGCCCCTTCCCATAGGAGAGGGGAGCAGCTCTGGGGCAAGAGTCTCATGCTAGTGAGGGGGGCACCAGAGGCTTAAGCAGCAGGGCTGGGCAAGGGCAGGGAGGATAGTGACCTCTTTCCACCCCCTCCTCTCCACATACACACAGCACAGTCACCCAAAGGGTGTGTCCTGTGTGGTCATAGGATTTCAGTGTGATTGAAGGCTCACAAGGGACAATTTATGGCTTCTTCACCTTTGGGCTGGGTGTTGGGGGGCACTCTAGTGAGGGGGGCTGCTCAGCAGTGTCCTTCATCCCGGGTAGGAGAGACACAGAGACAGAGGACAGGCCCAGCAGGAAGCCAGGAAGGAGAGGGCTGTGCCTGCCACTCCCCCACCAGCCCCACCGTCCTCAGGGGTGCTGGGTAATTAGTTCTCTGTGACTCCAGATGTTCAGCAGCTGTCTTGGCCATTTCCGCCCCTTCTCCTGACCCCGCATCCGCCAGGAAGTGTCCCCTCCTGTCCTTGGGCTTCAAGCCACCCCCACCTTCCCTGCACCCCATTTCCTGAGCAGAGGCGTTTGTGCAGACTCAGCTCCCCCTCCCACCAGGGTGGCTTCAGCTTTCCCAAGGCCTGGGCACTGCTCCCTGAGTCCAGAGCTGTTCGGTCAGCTCAGGCCAGACTAGACACTCTCTGCCAGGGGCTCTGATCCTGGCTCCTGCCCTCCAGCCTCTGGGACTGGTTTTCTCTCTCTCCTCTGTTTCCTTCTCCAAGTTTGGCTCTGCTGACTCCTGCAGCATAAATCAAGGGCCTCCTGGGAAGCCAAACAGAACTGGGCAGGGAGGGAGCACTATCTGTGGGGGAGGGGTGCATGCTCCGTTGTCTGCCTGGAGGGCAGTGGGTGGCTGAGGGGGGCTGCCTCCACAAACTGATAAGCAGGGACACTTCCCTAAGTAGATGGGGGTGGGAGGCACAAGAAGTAGCTGCTGCTGCAGCTGGTCATCTGGGGGGCTCTTTTGGAGAGGGGACAGCTCCCTTCCTGTCACATGCTTTCCTGTCTCAGCAGAGCTGGTGGTTCTGGGGCACTCGGGCTCCCATGGACTGGTGGGGTCAGGGGCCAGACCAGACACAGGCTAAGGCGTGGAGCCCGAGGGCCAGTGGCTCCAGCCCGTTGACCTTTGCCCCTCAGAATCCGGTCTCTGGCTCTCCCCATACTCCTCCCCCAAGCTTCCTGTTCTTTCAAGAAGGGTGGGGGTGGGAGTTAAGGGTAGGTGGGCCTGGCTGAAGAAAACCCTCCATTTCCAAACAAGTCTCAGAGCAGATCAGGCTGGGAGACTGCTCCCAAGAATGTTTCTCCAAGCAGGATTTTTTCCTGGGGATTCAAAACAAAATCTGACATGTCCTATACATTGTGCAGACAATTCTCCAGGACACCTGTCACCTCTGCTGTGATGGCTGGGTCTTCAGGATCCACAGGGTCCAAACTGGGGTGGGAGCCCTCAAGGCAATCTTCCCCACACACTGCCTGGACCTGGGCTTAGGAAGCAGGGACTCAGACCCACAATCAGGTCCTCTACTCTGTTGTTGGGGGTCACTCCTATATGAGTGGCACCTGTGAGTCCACCCCACCCCCCATCAGCCAGGGTAGACAGCATCCGAATTTATGAAAGAGGTTCCTGGGGAGTAAATGCCCCCCATCCTCCTCCAAGGTTTCCATCTCTACCCCTAACATAATAGCCTCCTGTCCCCACAGGGCCAGGAGTGCACATTTCAGGACAAGGACCACCTATTTCTCTGGGAAACTCTGCCCATCCCTTGGTCCCAGGTAAAGGACCCCCTGGGCTCCCTCCTGAGGCAGGACCGCCACTGCCCTGCTGCTGCCCAGAACCCAGTGGAGAGGAGTGGGGTGGACCCTGACACACCCTCTTGGTCCTCAGCACCCCAACATGTGATAAAAGCTGGATAACAGGAAAATCTGGCTGGTAGCTGGGTGTCTGTGCATGTGTCTGGGGGTAGGATTGACAGATTTAGCAAAACAGCAAGATAAAAACAGGATATCCAGTTAAATTTGAATTTCAGATAACTTTTAAAAGTTCTCAAAAAGTGCATAGAAAGATTTGTATTATCTTTTTTTTTTTTTTTTAAAGATGACCAGTAAGGGGATCTTAACACTTGACTTGGTGTTGTCAGCACCACGCTCACCCAGTGAGCTAACCGGCCATCCCTATATGGGATCCGATCCCGTGGCCTTGGTGTTATCAGCACCACACTCTCCCAAGTGAGCCACGGGCCGGCCCTTGTATTATCTTTTAATTCTATTTTTCCATGAATTTTTTTGAAGTACCCACGTATAAGTATGCCCCATGCAATATTTGGGACATACTTGTACCCCAGAAGTATTTGTTGTTTATCTGAAATTCAAATTTAACTGGGTATTCTGTCTTTTATATGGAAACCTAGGGTGGGGGGAATAGTCAGCCCCCATCCCCATCTCTCATCTGTCAATCGATCCCTGTCCTTCTGGCGCTAGTCCCCTAAAGACAGCAGAAGTGCTCAATTGATTCCCAAAGCTGGTAGGGGCAGTTTAGGCCACACAATGCCCCCAACCCAGACACAGAGCAGAAGAGCAGAGGGGGGTTGCAGGGGCCTGGAACCCCCCCTTCTCCAAAAGACTGCAGTCTCTCAGGCAGGCTTGGCTTGGATTGCCAAATTTCCTGGTTTTAGCATTTTTGTGTTTCAGGTCTGGCCAACTGTTGAGTGGGACCCTGGAGCTCCGCCCTTCCCTGGGGCTCCCCCTGCTGGCCCCTAACCCTGCCCCTTTGCCCTCAGGTGGGCTGGCCCTCTCCAGTGCACGAGAAAAAGGGGAACCCACCAGAGCACTCCAGAAAAGAGGAAGGTACAACTTGTGGGGTGGTTTTTTTTTGGGGGGGGGGGCTGAACCAGGGGTTGATAAAGAGGAACCCCAGCCAGGCAAGATCCACCTGAAGAAGGTCATTGTTACTGCTGGTGCCAGAGAAAAGAGGATCCAGAAATGGCGGGGGATTTCCAGCCTGCGCTCACCCCCTTTCCTGAGAAGGAAAGAGTGGAGGGGCGGGGCTGGCAGGCCGTGAGCAAACACCGCCTCCTTGTCCCAGGAGCAGCCTGGTTCTGGCCCTCGAGGGCGGGGGAGGGTACCCTCAGCAAGCTGGGCACAAGGCTGTGGGAAGCGCTGCGTTCTTCCTAGAGAGACTTGGCATCCTGCAAGAAGAGGTCAAGGCTATGTACTTCTGGCTTGTCTGGTTGTCCATCTTCATTGCAAGTTGGAGGAAGGCGGGTGAAGGGGCTCCTGGAGGGGGTGGCGGCTCTGGGGTCCTAAGGTGTTGAGGGGTGGGCTGGGTGGGGCAGAACCGAGGCCCACCATGCCAGGGACCCTTTGTGTGCCCATCGCCTTCGTGTTGCCTGTTCCCCCGACAACAATGACTCACAAAGCCGGCCCGCGTTGGCGGCGGTGGGGGAGGTGGCCTCCTCTCGGCCCTGGAGGGTCTGGGTCACAAAGGCCACCAGGGCCTGGCCCGGAGGAGGCATGCCCCAAGACAGCCCCGCGTGGTGCTCGCCCCTGCAGCCACGACCCCAGCCCGGCAACCGGGCGTCGGGGCGCCCATGTGCGTCGTGTGCTTCGTGAAGGCGCTGGTGCACGTGTTCAAGGTCTACCTGAGCGCCAACTACGCTTACAACTTCCGCGGCTGGCCGGTGGACTTCCGCTGGGACGACGTGCGCGCCGCAGGCGCAGGGAGCAGCAGTCATCGCGCGCTCACGTGCGCGGCGGCCGCGGCGGGC